>NW_012155951.1:1809359-1814534 GCF_000956105.1 Propithecus coquereli | reverse complement strand
TGCAATCAGCTATGATGACACCACGGCACTCTAGCCTGGACAACAGAGTAAGATTCTGTCTCAAAAAAAAAAAAAAAATTATTTAAGTGATGCTTAAAATTTTGGCATCCATAAACTCAAAGGGATAAGAAATTTCCTCAAAGTATACTTAAAGCATGTTATTTTAAAGTTGGAAAAGAATATTTGTTTGAATTATTTTATTTACCTTCTACTCTTTCTTCTGGTCTTTATACTCCTCATATTCTTCACTATATCCCAAGATCAAAGATGTTTTATCATGGATATTGTTGCACATGATTTTGCAGTTTTCCCCTCCCAATGACATTCAGAGGTAGCAAAGTTGAGGTTCTGTTTTTAATTCATCCTCAAGAGATATGAAGTCTTTTCAAATAGGACTTTTTTCTTGAAAGACTCTTGGCCTAAGCTGAATTAAATAACTAAAAATTAAATATAGCTCTTAATGCTTCTAAAGATTAGTATTGTGATATAATCTAATTTCTATTATTCTGCCTTTTTATTAGCATTTAAATTTTTATAAACATTTGCTGGCTCAAAACGGATATTATGTTCTTGTTAATGTTATCTAGCTAATGCACTCTCTCTTATTCATAATAACTGCTAATATTGTTTAACTATTTGAAAATTCTTAATAATTTTTGTACACCAAATTAACAGCTTCCAAAATCAGCATTAATTATTTCAACATTTTATTACTGTAACAAATAAATAAGCTTATGTTCCAACTATCTGAAGAAGCCCATGGAATGTTTCATTCCAAGTTATATCTAGAATGCTTACCAAAATTTGAAAGTTAATTGTTAATAAATATACAGACGTTAATACCAATTCAAGGGACACAATTTGTTCATATCCCTGACCATCACTGCCTTGATTAGAGATGATGGTGATGTGTGTGGCCCTATCTCCATTGATCAGGCAGATAGGATCAAGATGCTAGAGAAGAAGTAGGTATCTGTTACCCTGTCTTTCAAAGTCTGAAGCCAAGACTATAACCAGGTATTATATTTTTTTCTGACTACTGAGGCCAAAGTTAATTTTAGAGCATCTCTGCAAAAATTTCTGATAAAAATAAGAAAAAGAAAAACATCAAAATGGCTAATACCCAGAAGAGGAAACCTGAATCACCAATAAACTTATGAAAAGCTGCTTAACCCTGCCAGTAATCAGGCAATGAAAATTAAAACAGCAATGAGATGCCATTTCACACCCATCAAGTTGGAAAAAAAAATAGCAATAAATACCCAGCATTGGTGAGAATATATGTAATGGAAAGCTGCAAGCAATTTACGAATACAGCGTAAATGTGGAGATTCATATACCCAGCAACCAGCAACTTTATTTCTAGTCTACATCCTAAAGGAAAACTTGCACATGCACACCAGAGACAACATAGGAGTTGGGTTGCATCCAAACAACAAAATACCACATAGCAACAAAAAAGAATAAATAAGGTCTACATTTGTCCAGGTTGAGAAACATATCTAAAAAAAAGTAATTTTGAGTAGAAAAAAGCAAGCTGCAGAATGATAACTAAAGCAAGATAATATTTATGTAACATCATAAAGGATACCAAATATGTGCTTTTCAGCTACAAACACATAGTAAACATGTAAACAAAATGCTTGGGAAGACTGCATAACAATTTTAAGATGGTGATTATCCCAGTAGAGGGAGCCAAGTATAGCTTATAAACTCCATTACTTATAAACTAATCTGCATAACAAAATCTCTGGGAAGCAAATAATAGTACTGCCCACTTTTTACAGTTGGGGAAACTAAAGGTATGGAGGGGTAAAGTACCCGCCGGAAGATTCACAAGTGATTAGGGGTAAAACAGGGATTTGAATCAAAGCTATCTGGCTCCAAGGCCTGCATTCTTAATTATTACAATACACTGTGCGAAATGACTAAAATGTTCAGAAGGTACTAAAAAAAAAGCTATTTCCATTCACTGACAGAGTGGTGATGTGAGCCCTTTTCTAGCTAATTCAAAACATCTCTGACAATAGCATCCCCATGGTCCTGGGGTTTTAACAGAGAAAGAATATCCAAATATTTAGTCCAAATGAAGGAAGAGATTCTTACAATGAAATTAACAATCTACTGTGGATCGTGGACGACAGGCACATGCCACCACGCCTGGTAAACTTTTTCCAATTTTTTATAGATATGAGATTTTGTTCTTGCTCAGGCTGGTCTCAAACTGAGCTTAAGAAATCCTCCTGCCTTGGCCTCCAGACTGCTAGAACTACACGCGTGAGCCACTGCGCCCAGCCGAAACCAGGGATTTGATTGCTCCGGTAACCAGTGTTTCTGTGTAGAAGTTCTAGCCTGGTATTTCTCAGAAAATTTATATGACTTTTGATATCTCAAGAAAAATCAGTTAAGGAGTCAGGAAAACAGAGAAAGTATTATAATTCTCTGAGATTTAAAGTTTAATAATCAGCACGGAGACCTTACTGATTCAAAGGAATCCACTAATGTCAAATCGACCACAAGAGCAAGAAAATGGGCACACGCAGAGCAGAAGGATAACATCGATGTTTCTGGGAGTCAGGACAGGAATGCATAGGAGAGAAACGGTCACGACATAACCAGTCAGGCTTAGTTATAACTGATGCTTTCAGTGTGTGTTTGTGGGCTTGTCTGCTATAAGCAATGAGTCATTCTTGCAAATAAAACATATATTAATAAGTTGACAGGCATCATATTCATTACACAAATTCTATGAGTGATGTTCCAAGAAAAAAGTTTTGGAAACGAAATAAGTCCTTAAATTGGCAGTTTGAACATACGAGTCTGTGTGGTATTCTTAAAGATGCTAGGAGATCTGCACGTGTCAAAATGATGTTTGCTAGTGCTTTCCTGTGTTTGAATATTTGCTACAAAAGCCAAAATTATATATTTTTAAAATATAGGGAATGGCAATAATAGTAAACAGGGAATCATTCTTCTGTGATAGGGTTATAGAAAGCTTTAAAGGTTTTTTAACAAAAGATACATTAATAAATGTATACTTGTGTATGTTAAAATATGTAAATAATTTATGAAAATATAGAACATATTCTATGATTTTAGGAATTCCTGAGGATTTCTGATAATTTTGATTTACTATTCCTGAATCCTGAAGATAAATATGTGTTTGGAATTTGGCAATACTAGGTTGTAATGTTCAGGGTTGTGACTCCTCTTAAAGAGTATGAAACTCATCTCTTCATTTCGAGTCCATACATTCAAAGCTATGTGCTCTAGAAAGCATATTCTGTTAGACTTATAGCATCACCCAAAATCAGCACTGGCAGGAAACTATTGAATGCTATAAACTAGAAAGATGAATTATGGGAAAACTTTCATACATAGATGATGAAAATCTTACTGATTCTATTGTGTCCACCGTGTTAAGAACAATGACTGAAACAGTCCACATTATGGCACCATTTGGTGCAATGAGGAATAATTGAATAGATCTGAGAGAGCTAGCCTTATTCATGAATAACTATTCCTGAGACTGATTTCACAATACAGTATTATCACTTGAGTCTCCCCATATTAGAAATGGAAAAGCACAGACTCAGAATGACTAAGTTACTGACACAAATTCCCCAATTCCTACCTTATTTGGTACTCTGAGCCATTCACACAATTAATCATTTAATAAAATGTGAGCATAGTCACTGAATTAAATATTTCTGGAGTTGGGATTGCTCATTGTGTTATACTTTTAATTAATGATTTCTATGACTTAAATGCAATCTAAACCAATCACTGGCAAACTAAAACCTTGAAGAAACTACATTTTACATTATGTTTCTCATTTTTGTGAATACAAAATCAGAGTGATCATGCACATAGCCAGAAATTTCAGTTACTCTCAAGAAAATGCATTAGACTATTCAGACAAAACCTCATGGCTTGACACTACCTTTGCCAGGGGAAGAAATGACGTCCTTCATGTCACAATGAAGTTTACCCTGGGATGATGGTTCCTTAGCAGCTGGAGCAAGGAAGAAGACTACGGGAATGGTTTCATAAATTCTATCTCAAACACAGAAAATAACCTTCTACTCTGATGTCCTGATTATGGCTATTGAAATTGAGATAACAAAGAAAAAAGGAGAATCCATTGTCTTTATTTATTTAGATGTCTGACAGAAAAGGATGATGGAACATCAGTTGTGTAGGATGTGTTTGGAATTTGGCAATACTAGGTTGTAATGTTCAGGGTTGTGACTCCTCTTAAAGAGAGGAGAATCACAGAATCACAAGTTTTTTCTGTATCACCTAAGGTAGAGCTGACCTTGTTGGATCTTAACTAGATGACTGAGACTTCTAATGACTCTACGTCCTCCTCGCTGAAGTTGATGATGGCTAGTCTATCCTTTCCCATTTTGAAGACTATATATATTTAGTTACAGGGTCTTGCTCTGTTGCTTAAGCTGAAGTGCAATGGCATAATCCTAGCTCACTGAAACCTCAAACTCCTAGGCCCACATTTTAACTATCTACTCCCTTTACTGATCCTTGGTCTCTCAAAGAAAGTTAATATCAATGAGACAAATAGCATGCTCTTTGATTAGAACAATTAAACTTTAATCATGAAATATTTAAGCTGAAAGATTCCTTAATGATTATCTGTTTCAACTACTTTCATTTTTAGAGTCACAAAATTATATCAATGTGATTGTGGTATCACTGCATATTACTTTTAATCCAGAATCCTTTCTACTTAATGGTAGTTATTCTATAGACCATTATTTTCTTCCTTTCTCTTTATTTTGTTAAATCTTACATCCACATTGCTAAGTATCATATCTTATTTGAAGCCCTAATCAATCTTTAGAGAAAAACAAACAAACTTCACATAAATAATTAATTACACAAAAATTAACAAATAGGCTTTGGTGAAGTCATAATAGTTCGGTTTGTTACAAATCATCAGAAATATGTCACGAGATACATTTCATGAAATGCATTTAACTCTAATGATAAACTTCTCTGAGTTATTCAGTAGAGGCTACTTTTAAATCCATTTGCATATTTACTTTTTTTATATTCTCTCATGCCAAAGTTAATTCTTCAATTATTTAATAGATAAAGGTTTGTGCCTGGCAATTTTATTCATTATAATTAATGCAATACATTTCTTCTTTATAC
>NW_012155951.1:1806189-1808539 GCF_000956105.1 Propithecus coquereli | reverse complement strand
GGGAGGCTGAGGCAGAAGGATCACTTGAGCCCAGGAGTTTGAGGTTGCTGTGAGCTAGGCTGATGCCATGGCACCCTAGCCCGAGCAACAGAGCAAGACACTGTCTAAAAAAAAAAAAAAAACAAAAAAAAACAAATATGCACAAAGGAGAAAATACTATGTGAAGACTTCCAAGGTATTCAATAGAGAATACTTTAAAATCCAAGTATATATTTAATATACATGGCAATGATAAAAGGTGTAGATTGGAGATAAGTGACACCTAGCATTGCCTGCAACCACCAGAAGCAAGGAGAGAAGTATGGGATGGATTCTCGCTCAGAGCTTCCAGTAGGAACCAACTCTGCTGACACTTTGATTTTAGACTTCTAGCCTCCAAAAATGTGCCAGAATAAATTTCTATTGTTTTAAGCCACCGCGTTATGGTATCTTGTTAGAGTATCCCTAGGAAATTAATATAATGACTTAATATGATGTTGTGGAATTTATACTTGAAAATACATGACACAGGAGCCACCTTCTGGAGAGCGATGTGCCCCGTTCTCAATGGTTGTCCAAGAAAACCAAGCAATTATTCTTTATGGCATTAAGATTTGTCCATATCTCTTTACACATCTTAGGAAGTTGAATGAAACTGAACATTCGCTAGCAGTGCTTACTTATTAGTTCCTTTCCCTCCTTGCAAATAAGATATTTAATATTCATTGGAGAGGACTTCTGTCTCATCTCGATTGATTGTTCATAAACTACTGGGGACAATTCCTATTGGTGAGTGAGAAACATAAACTCATTTATCTTTATATCATATCTGTTGCAAATTAAACTAAAAATGTAGAATTCGCACACTAAAGTGGTTCTACTGTGGAGCAATGTGTCTATAAAACAGCATGCTAACAAGCATGACATGATAAATGGAATACAATAAACTGCCATGATTTCCATTTTGCAACCCCCCCCCCCAGCAGATCTCAGGACTCACACCTATTAGAGACACACTAACAATACTCCAGGAAGTCCAGCAAACCACCTTAAAGGCAGAGATCCTCAGCATGCCCAGGGTAGCTGTTTAACCAAGAGGGGATGAGAGACAGTGGGCCTCACCACACATCATTTCCAGATATCTCTTCCAACTGTGTGGGAACACACAGCTTGACAACTGCCTAGTGTGCAATATCGGTAGGAAGTGGGCATAATGATGGCAGAGAAGGACTAGCAACTTCTCCCAGACTTCCCAAGAAAAAGGAGCCAAGGGTGATTGGTTAATTCCTTTCCTACCTTTTAAGGCACTATTTAAAAAAAGATAGGATAGTCATTACTTTGGAGAGATTTTAAGTTTGAAAAGATTTCCCAACACGGATCAAAATCAATTTAGTAAACTCCCCTTCTTGGATTCCATCCATACTCTATAGGAAATTGTGACTCTGGAAATGTGAAATATATGATGGTAAATCCTCTTAGAAAGTGTTTCATTGTACTATGGATTTTTTTTAATAATGTAAGTCAAGTTCCAAGTTCTGTGTACCTAGTGATAATATAGTCTGTCACTCACACTATGCCATAGGAATCCATCTTTCCCATTTCCTTAGGCTGCTCACAATCTAAACTTCTCACTTCATATCTTTCCTTCATCCCTAAAATGTGCACCTGCCTGGCCAATTTCTTCACTTTCCTAGAATATTAAAGATATATTTTTTAATTTGGATAGTACAACACTAACCAGTCATTTCTAATTTATTTTTTGTAATGCCATTATATTGAAGTTTTGTGAAAGGAGGGAGGGAGGGAAGGAGGGAGAGAAGGAAGGTAGGAAGGAAGGAAGGAAGGAATAGAGGGAGGGAGGGAAGGAGAGAGGGAAAATTCTTTGTCAAAATATTAGTCTTAATGTCTAATAGATTTACAAGAAATACTTCAACAAATTAATGGTAAACACAGAAACCTACCAGTTAATCAAACTTATTCTCTGTTGATTTATTTGTAATGCAAATGGGCTGAGGGTTATCAAGAAATCTTGCCAAAAATACTATAATATAGGTACTTTCCCTTCTAGCTAAGTTGGAGTAACCACAACTAAATTTACTCTTTTATCTGAAATAATTTAAAATACAGAAACCTACCAGTTAATCAAACTTATTCTCTGTTGATTTATTTGTAATGCAAATGGGCTGAGGGTTATCAAGAAATCTTGCCAAAAATACTACGATATAGGTACTTTCCCTTCTAGCTAAGTTGGAGTAACCACAACTAAATTTACTCTTTTCTTTGTCAAAATATTAGTCTTAATGTCTAATAGATTTACAAGAAATACTTCAACAAATTAATGGTAAACACAGAAACCTACCAGTTAATCAAA
>NW_012155951.1:1802243-1804674 GCF_000956105.1 Propithecus coquereli | reverse complement strand
TAATGTATCCATTTTCTAAAAGAATTTCAAGTTATAAAAGCCACCCATATGGGAATGAGATTTTGAAATTACTTCATCTGAGGAAAGTTTGAACATAATAGAGTATTTAGCTTTAAGAAGAGAAGACTTAGGCATTTTTGATGGTTTTCTTTAAGTATATAAAAAAGTGATTATTCAGAATGTACCTCATGATCACAGAGGGGTCAGAGATAGGAACAATACATAGATAATACAGCAATTTCAGCTTAATATAAAAAGAAAATTTTAATAAATGGAATTGCAATTGTCTCAACATGAGTTGTACACCCCTAGAAAGTTTAAAACAGATAAAATATTAATTTTTCATATCATACAGATAAAGCTCTAAGTGAGTAGTTGTGCCAAATAAACTCCATAGTTTCTTCTAAAGATGAGATTTAATGATAATTTTTTAAGCTTAAGATACCTCTTGGAGTTTGATATCAGCTCCATGTTTTGTAAGTAAAGGATGATTTGGGAGCACTTCAAATACAGCCAGACCAAAGTTTTAACATTTCCCTTAGTTTATAAAAAACTCACCTGGCTTATTGCAACATGTACGATTCCTCCTTCTGATTTAATCAATACCATCTGAAAGGGTTATTTACCGCCTCCCAAGATACTGTAGTACTGGATTATTGCAATTGTTAGACATTGTTTTCTTAGTCCACTGAACTTGGACAAGTGAGTCCATCCTCTTGAGCACCAGCTTACTCATCTGTAAAATGAGGTGGTTAGGTTCCAATTTCCATTCACCCAGTATAAGCCTAGTCACGATCAAAGGCTAGTCCTCTATTTAAAGAAAACTGCTATGGTTCAGTTTTAGAACTTTGTTTTGGAATTCTTCTCAGACTCAATTTATGAGCAGCACAAGAATATAAGTCTCATTAAGTTATAATCAAATCTTGTTTTTAACAAAGAACTGCATTACCCAGCTTGATCACTCATCTTATTCACTAGATTTGGCTCTGAATGACTTTTAGCTATTTCTAAAAATTGAATCCATCTGCAAGAGATGAAGATTTACCATTGTTGAGGCTTTCAAGAAAAAAATTTGCTACAAGCTTTGAAGAAAATTCCAAAAGAAGAATTCAAACAGTATTCTGAGTTAGAGTACCATCATTAAAATAATTGTACAATTGTCCAAGAAACAACAATCGTTTGAAGGTATAAGGTCTGATATCACAAAAAAAAGTGACATTGCATGAGAGTCATATTCATTCACATAAAATATTAAGTAATAATGCCAAGCAGTATATGAGAGAGATGGAACAGAAGTCAAGGTGGGGAGGGAGGTTATCAATTTATACTGAGATAACCACAGAAGGTTAAAGGAAAAAGATAAAATCTGTTCTACATATTGAAGGGTGGGTATGTTATTAGCATCTATTATTATCTCAATTTAAGAAATGTATTTTATTTCATCAGAAGGACTAGTACCTTAGTCCATTCAGGCTACCATAACAAAATATCTTAGACTGGATAATTTATAAACAATAGAAATATATTATTTATAATTATGGAGGCTGGAAGTCTAAGATCGAGGTACTAACAGATTTGGTGTCTGGTGAGGGATTGTTCTCTGCTCCTAAGATGGCACTTTTTTGCTCTGTCCTTACATGGGATAAGGGACAAAAAGTCTCCCTCAGGCCTCCTTTATAAGAGCACCAATCTCAATCATGAAGATTCCACCCTTATGACCTGGTCACCTCCCAGATTTCCTACCCCTTTACACTAACACATTGGCAATTAGATTTCAACACATGAATTTTTGAAGGATCACAAACATTCAGATGACAGTAACTAGTTAGCTCTTATGCAGAAAAGAGTTATATTCTGAGGGACTAGAACAAAGACAATTAAGCTTTGTCTAGGAAGGAGTTTGAAAAAGCCACGGTCAGGGACAGCAGTTCAGAGCAGGATGAAGTGGGTGATCCACTTCAGAAGGATGATCCTAGCTCTCTCTGCCTCCCTGGCAACACGTTCATTTCTTTCTCCTATCAGGGCCAGTGTTTTCCTGAAGAAGTAATAGTTCTTCCCCTAACCATTACTACAACTAAGGCTGCCCATAGACAATATCAATAAAAAACCAAAACAGGTTCTATTCTTCTTATCAGGTAGGTGAGAGGGGAAGGACTGACTCCTGGGACACAGGTATAGGACCATGTTTGTCTATCTTCACTTGCTAATTGGTTCTTAAACTCTACTTGCCTGCCCAAATTTATAGGGTTTTTTGTCGCTGTTTTGTTGTGCGTTTTTTATTTCACTTTGATTTTTCCTAGAAAGATGCTACAGAACAGGACTTTTAATTCTGACTTTTATAGTCACGCCAGAAGAATGGCTATTAAGTGACAAGATTATCAGGCATTTAAAAGCAGAGACAGGTTCACAAAAGAAAACTGGAGATGATGAA
>NW_012155951.1:1794858-1798868 GCF_000956105.1 Propithecus coquereli | reverse complement strand
TATTCTTTCCATTGTTCTTAAGATAGAAGTTCTGACTCTAGCATTTAACATCTTTCATAATCTGAACCCGACATGCTTTTCCTAATTTTTATATCTAGCATCTATATACACCATTAGTTGCAACAATTTAGTAAGCCTAACATTTGAGTACCTTGCTAAAAATTGAGAATCCTAGATTTTACCTGCTCTAGATTCTGACTTAAGAGGTTTGATATAGGGCCTAGAAATTTATATTTTAAATGAATATTTAAATGAGTATTTTTAGTCAGGATGGACTAGGTTCCACTATACTAATAAACAAACCCCTTAATTTCAGGGGCTTTGAACAATCAAAATTGATTTTTTTTTTTCCTAAATATATAAACGTAGGTCAGTTGGAGGCTTTTCTCTAGGACCAAGGCAGGAATGTTAACATTTACTTTAACTTAGGAAAAGAAATTATATTGAACTGCTCACTAGCTCTTAAAAGACCTACCCAGAAGTGAAACTCATTTCTTCTATTTACACTTCCTTGGAAAAAACAAGTTTTATAGCCATACCTAAACTGAAGATGATAGGGAACTATTAATATTTAATGACTGGTGTTTATGCAAGTATTCTGAAAATTTCATTTTGAGCGACAGGTATCATTTCTGGGCTAGTTTGTCCATTGAACATTTCCAAATCTGCCTTTGGTTTTCCTCTATAAACTTGAATATCTATTATTGATGCTGGATTTGTCTTCCTCATCTCTAGGTGTATCAGAAATTCCAACTATTAAGTTATCTTTTGCAACTAAGAAATCAAAAGGCATTTCCTGCTCAATAATTTATTTGTTTTTATTGTAGTTTTTCACATTCAACTTATTCAAAAATCATTTCATTGTGCCTATAACACATATCAGACTTTTTAGGAAAAAGAAAAATCATTCAGTGATCTAATAGGGCAAAAGGAATATCAAGAAATTTAACTTCATATGCTCAGCAGAATACAAGTACCAACAGACAATTTTCTGAAAGTTTATCTATAAATCAGTTATTTGAAAAATCTTTTTTATATTTTTCCATGGGACAATATTAATTATAGTGATTGACATTTCTGAGAAAGTATTCCAAAGCCTAATTAACTCATTAGGCAGTATATTCAAAACAAAACAATGTAAAATAAAACACAACACATCTTTATAATACTAGTAATTCAATAGAACAAAGGATGCAAAAATTCAAATAATATAGGTTTATGTATATTTTATGCTAATACTGAGACAAGCCTTTTTAATTAGAGTAGAATGAAGAGGTAGGTAGAGATTTTGCCGATATTTTGAAGGAGACTTGTGAGTATTTTCGAGGGTTTAAATGTTATTGGCAGTGGATCTTAATTATTCCTAATTGCCACTTCAACTTGTATGATGTCCTTGCCTTAATACAGGTATATCACTAACAATACTTTAAAATTTCAAGCTATGATTAGTCTATTGTTAGAATCATGATTGCAATAATGAGGGTGAGAATGAAAAAGTGAACGTGTAAGGGGAAAAAAAAGGAGACAGAAAATGTACTTTGCTAATTGGGACAGAGTTTTAACAGATAGAAGGCGAAAGAATAAAATTGAACTGGCTGTGTTTACCTTGTGAAAAGCCATCCGATGGGGAATACCTGAGCTACTATTGGTAAACTACAGAGGAGAAAGGGGGAATGTGGTCTGTGCATGATCCATTTGAGGAAAAAAATAAAGTTGATGTGGTATAGAAACATTTGAGTCAGACAAGTTATATAACCTAAGGCAGGCAAGAAGAAAGAACAGAATTGCTTGTTTGATTTTGATAGTAGTGAGTTTGAGTGGGACTTGAGGTTGTCAGATGACTGAAGGGGGTGGGGAGATAAAGGAGGGGACAGGAGGAATGTGGTGAGAAGGAGCATAAATATGTTTTCTTTAATATTTAAGAATGACGCAGGAGAAGTATCATCTCCCCACTTAAGCTTCCTGAAGATGAAGTAGGAGTTCCACCCCGTATCTTCTTGAAAAGGCCTAGCCCAGAATCTATATCTGGTTTTTATCTGTGGATGAATGATGTCTGGCAACTCCCCAGGCAGCTGGGTTGGTTGGATTTTCACTGCATTACGCCCTCACCTCCTTGTCCCTCTTGTCTCACCCCAGTCCCCTCAGTTAGGCTCCATCTTGGGGAATTTCCCCAGAGTAGATCCCAGATTAGATTAGAGGTGGGATATTAAACTCAGAGGAAGGGAAAAAATTGGATTGGCAGGGATCCAAGGAGGACAATATTTGATTCAAATGAATCAAGTGTGTATATTGAGTATCTACTTGTGGATCAGGCACTGTACTATGAAATTTCACATATGTAAGTTCTATTTTTGCATTTAATCCTTCTTTTTGTGACTGTGTTCACAGCAACCATAGACAGGGGCCAGAGGGCTAACTGGCACAATCTCAGGTTCAAGTTAGAGGAGGCAGAAACCAGAGCAAGTTGGTGAAAGGTGGAGACTCCTGGATGGGTCAGCCTGAGGGTGAAATTTGAAATCTGAAAATGTCCCTTTTGTGTCCCTGTTTTTTACCACGTCTTGCACCTTGAATAAGCCTCGAGGAATCACTGCATATCAAAACTTGCTTTTAAAGCCTTCATCACATTGACATGTAGGTGAAACCCAATCTAAGTTTAAACAGTCTAACAACAACAGGCAATTTCTTTTGAATTGAATCCTTAGACTAAGTAAATCCACTCACTTTATATTCTTCATACATGTATTGAATATCTTCTACATACCAAGCACTAGGCTAGGCCTTATTGATACATGTCAATGGGAACTATATGTGTCACACTGAAATTTCAGACATTAATCTAGAAACCTGAGTTTGGAGGACGGAGGTAGCAAGGCCTTTCATCTCCTTTGAAATCAGAGTACAATGTACTTCCTCACCTTCCTCTGCCTTGGCTACATGTCCAGGAACACTGATTGTTTAATAGCAATAGCAAGTCCAATTGCCCAATATCTGTTGACTAAACCTGAAACAATAGATGATACAACACATGAATAAACTCTGAAGGCAGAAGGTTACAGGGAGATTCACAAAGCCTTAAGGAGTTATTACAGCAACTGGCTCATACAAATGCAGGAAGAACATGTCTACATACATTAGAAGGAGTAAGTCTGTGAACTAAAGTAAAATATTAAGCCCTCTCAGCTGATTGAATGGACCCCCTCTTTGTAACAGAAGTTGGAACCTGAAAAAGGACAAAATGTATTACAAGTTGTCTCTTTAAACTCCACTTCTCCCACTCTTTTTGGGAATTAAAACCTGCATTCCTGCCTGAGGCCAGTACTCAGAGGGACATAGGAGTGTTCATTGTTCTTTGTTTTAAACCATGGAGATGGCTCAACCGAATTGTCCAGGCAAAGGTCATAGTATCATCTTCACCAGAGATAAGGTCAACCAGGACCACCAACTATAATTAAACAGCAATAGCATGAAGCTGAAAACCTCCTTTTAAAGCTTTGTATTTCTGCTTAAAGGGAGGACAGTTGTTCTTTAAGTTCTTTAAGACTGCTTGTCCTTGTTCTTTGTTCAGCCTCAGGGACAAGTACTGAACTTTTGGTGGTATCTTGGCCAAGGAGACACCAGAAAGACAATGAAGTTGAGTTGTTGGCTGTGAGAAGGGAGGTCAGACATGCCTCATCATGCCCTCCTCCCTTCTTGGAGATACCCTTTGTAACTCATTAACAGGCCTAAGACTAGGGAAAACAAAGCTTAAACCACACCTGCAGGTCTCAGTTTACATAACAAATCACTTGTGTCTGGGTAAATGGCCAGTGGCTTGTCTCTGATTAACAGACTTCTTATCTTAACTTGAAACATTCTGAGCCTTCAGACAAAGCTTCATTTCTTTAAATAATTACAAATCAATGTGTCTTTAAAGCCACCTATAACCTGTAAGCCCTGGCTATGCTATGTCCCACCTTTTTGGACAAACCAATGTATGTCTTCCATATATTGATTTAGGACTTTACCTGTAA
>NW_012155951.1:1789507-1794551 GCF_000956105.1 Propithecus coquereli | reverse complement strand
TAAGAATATTATGAAATTTTAGACAAAGTGATATCCCAAGACACCCCAGTCCTTTTGTTACCAAACTTCGCTACTTGTCCCCACAGCGGTTTGAGGAAAAGGAAAGAGAAGTTTATTAATTTGCCAGGAAATGGGGAGGATGGCAGACTCTCATCTTAAAGAACCACCATCCTCCCTTTCAGGAGAAATAACGAGCTTTTAAACGGGTTTTCAGCTTCAGGATATTGCTGTTTAACTATAGCATCTCCAGTAAAGATATTATCTCTGGTGAAGATGATCTTGTGACCTCAGTCCAGAGAATTTCGTTGAGCCATTTCCTATGGTTTAAGATACAAAGAACATAGAACATTTTTCTGCCCCTTTGATAACTGGCCTCGGGCAGGAATGCAGGTTTTAATTTCTCAAAAAGAGTAAGGAGTCTTAAAGAGACAGCTTGTGAAGCATCTTGCCGTTTTTCAGACCCTTCTGTTACACTTTCCTGAATTGTAAGGCTACGTGTCTGTGCTCCTCTGCAATAAGGGTAGAGGGGAGGAAAGCCTGAGAAGCCTAGGTATTGCTACATGAGAATTCACGCTCATCTTAGAAAGGCCATCTGGCAGGTCTGCTGTATTCCAGAAGTATCTTCTATCTTCTGTCACTGAACTGTATCCCAAGACATCCATTCTTTTCCTATAAAGCACCCAACACTACCACCATTACTTACCTTGGAAACACATATTTTCTAGGAAAAGCAGCGAGCTGATGGAAGTCAATCCAGGGTTGTGGATTAGGTTATCAGAGAGCTATCTTCCCAAAGAGTGAGCTCACTCTTTTCGAGTGAGGAACACAGCTAGGAATGGCCAGGTTTGGATGAGGATCTGCTGTGAGGTTAGCTTGCTTCCGCTGGGCTTCTTGTGTGGACTAGGCTAGCATTTCAAGAAAGCACGCAAATCACTAGCTCACTGGTTCTCCAAGTTTGGACCTCAGACCGGTAGCATCAACATTGCCTCAGGACTTGGTAGAAATGCAAATTCTCAGGCTCCACCTCATAACTGCTGAATGAGAAAACCTGAGGCTGGAGCCCAGCAATTTGTACTTTAACAAAACCTCCAGGTGATTGCAATTCTTGCTCAAGTCGAAGAAACACTGAATTAGCTGAAAGTTCCACTGCAGGCCCACCCTATTTAGCAGATTCAGGTGATCACCTCAGAGTTAATGAGTATCTGATGCTTTCCTGAAATCAGGTTTTGATGTTATGGAGGAAGGGGCTCCAATAAAAGTTTTTAATCATGGGAGCTAGAAGTGACAGAGAATGGGGTGAGGTGAGATGTAGGGAGAATGGAAAGAAAGCCCAAAAACAAAAGAATAGGAAGGGATGGAAGACTGCAGGGAGATAAACATTACCATTTTTTAAGCTTAGCCCTAGCTTAACTCCAGTCTTTTCTGTAATAGAGCATCATGTTGGTGATGACGGAGTTACAGATGTGGATCAAGGCTGCACTGGGGACTATTTTATTGGGGCCGGTGGGGGGATGTTTTTCTGTCTCTAAAGGAAGTAGCCACAGGTTAAGCTGCCTCCCCATTTGTGAGTTTTCTTCCACCCCAATTTGTGTTTTTCTTTCTTTTTGTAATGAATTCTAATGTATTTACATCTTTCCAGGGATTAGGCCTGAGAGCAACATCCCACAATAAAGTGAGCATGAGGTCACACAACAATATACGAGGAAGAATGAACTACAATTAAGCCAACATAATTGCATGCAAGCAACACCCTCCAAAGTAGGGAACAATACATATTTGGCTCAAAGTAATGAGGGAAAAGGAGATGAGAACATTGGAACAGCTCAAATGAACAATCTTAAAGCTCACAGTGGGGGAAAAAAAACATAACAAAAATTGCCACAGATTCTTGATCCCCAAAAATCATCCTGTCCCCCAAAATGCAGGACATTTATTTTCTAAACTGCATCATTATTGCCACGGGCTTAATTCATTCCTGGTTTGTTGCTGGACGGATAGTTGGGCCTACATTTATTCCTGGATCCAGTGTATTCAATTACCAGGGTAACGGGGGAAAAGCCTTATCACGAATTGCCAAACCTAAAGGGAATTAGCACGATATTTGAATTAAGTCACCATTTTGTTTATTAGGATTTTAATTCCAATGGCCAACTGAATGTATACTTATCCTGAAATAATTTTTAAAACTCTCCACTCCCTGCACAGCAGAAGGTTTGAGTTTACATATGTTTTCTTACTGCACGTTGTCTAGAGAACAGACCTACTCTCACAGAGGGGATTCAATTGTGAGAAACAGGGAGGTCCCTGTGAAAATGAATATGGTTGTCATTTTTTATCTCTTCCTGATGAAGGGACAAAGAGGCTATTGTATTGTCAAAGATGGAAAAAGAACAGAGTGATGGAAACTTTCTTTTTATTTAGAATCATGTGGCTATGTGGGGCTCCATAGCAAAGGATTATATAACTTTGCTTGAGTCTGTTTGTTCCTATACTACCAATATAACGGAAATGTTCATAATCAGGACATTAATAAACTATAACTTAATCACTAAGAAAGTATGTAATGAGATTTTAGCAGGTTTCTAAATGTGGCCTAGTCATTACCCAAACAGATATCAGTCCTTTTTCCAAAGAATACACATTCTATTGTGATATTGAGTCAGGTTGACTCTAAGACACATGACAAAATAACAGACTAGTTCAATGCCTAAGTATGAGTTATAAATTAAGAAATAATAAGGAAACATATAGAAAAATAAATTATCATAGAACAGAGATGCCATAAATACCGGAATTGAGCTGGACTTCAAATTAAATACTTTACGAAACAGCAAAGATCCTACTCTCCACATCTTACTTATACTTTCCCTGCAGACCTGCAAAAATGGGCACTAAGTTTTCAGTCTACTATAAAACCACGGGAACTATAATCTCACCAAGGACTGTATTTTACCATATTAGCCTTTTGCAGGCTGTGAAGGACATCATGTATAATTCAGTTCTTGTCAATCGAGGAACTGATTAGAAAAAGGAAGGAGGCTAGATGGAAACTTAAGAAAGTGTGATTTTTAAAAATCTCTCTAAAAGGAGAAAAAGAAGAGAGAAAAGCACAGAAGAACAGAGATGAAGAGACAGAGGAATAGTGAAAGATGGGAGGCAGAAAGAAAGAAGGAAATCAAAGAAGAAGAAATAAGACAAGGAGAGGAGAAAATCAAATCAAACCAAAAAACAGAGGAGAAAAAAAGCCAGAATATTTGTAATGTTTCAGATTTTTTGTGTGAATTCTTACATTTTAAAAGCACATTCTGTCTGTGGGAGCACCTGTGCGTGTGTGCGCACGTGCATGCCGGAGCTCTCTATCAGACCTCTCACCATATGGGTTTGACAACTGTGACCGGCCATTTGCACTCGAAAACCGGTTTCTCCTTTTGGAGAACTAAAAATAAAAAGGATAGGTCTCCTCCACTTGTGGGGGTTGACCCATTCCTTCTATGGAATGTAAAAAGTAAAATAAAATAAAAATAAAAAGGATAAAAAAAGAAAACTGGTTTCATGTGGGAAAACCTTTTCTGTTCACTATGATATGAGGAGCAAGGTCTTTTCTTATGGCTCCACTATAGTGATAAACGCAATTCTGGACCCATTGCCAGTGCGTGGTACCTGCTAACTTATTGACTTGAATATGTAGGATGAATATAAACTTTCCTTTGGCCCAAAGTGAGTTGACTTTAAAGCCAGTAGCCATAAATTTGAAAACCCAGAAACAAATGAGACTCTAAGGACAAAGGAAGTCGAGGGACCCTTTCTTATCCCAGAAATGGGGCAGGCATGTATTAGAAATGCTTGTGTTTACTAATTAAATACATTTCATTTACTTCTACATCTTTTTTGCTTAACTAAGGGGAAAATGTGCATTATTTAAAGGAACCAAAGAGAATTAAAACACAAAAAAGAAAAGAAACCATTTTGATTCAAATCTTGGCAAATATCCAACTAGCAATAACTTGAAGATTTAATATTATTACATGTACAAAAAAATAAAGCCTAATGCTCATCCAAGCATATTTCAATCAAAGCTCTCTCTGGGAACATTCCTACTGACAATACAATTTCGTGCAAAATAAACAATAAGATGCAAAAACTACAGTAAGCAGTTTAGGAAATTACATATCAAATATCTTCCTAAAAGCCTGGGGGTCTTATAAGCAGAAGTTTTGCCTAACAGATCTCATTGCATATGCAGATTTAAATAATTCACTTGTTTAAGAATCTTCTATTCTCTATTTACTGAAGCACTTCAGCAGTAAGCTGTCGCCAGCAGTCGTGCCAAGAGTCAAAGGGAAAAAAAGGTTTTTTTTCTGGTTTTGAAGGGAGTGATAGGAAATAAGCAGCAAGCCTAGGATTTTGCAGTGTAGTCAGGTAACAACAGTATGTTTAGTCAAAACCTTTTCTCTGGAAGTGTGACTTCAGAAACCAGGACAATTTATATAGATATGCATACATATAGACTGAATTTGTGTGGGCATTGTCAGCTACCTAGCCAACTGATAGCCTGTCTCTCTTATTATAAAGGTGAGGATTCTAGAGATGCTGTCCAAGTCACAAGAACGATCAGTACAAGTAAACAGTAGAACGAAGACACAGGTCTTCTAAATGTCGGTTACTCTTTTCACTACTTAGAGACAGCATGCATGGCATTGTGTGTGTGTGTGTGTGTGTGTGTGTGTGTGTGTGTGTGTATGTCATCTTAAATATGCGTGCATGTATCCTTTCAGACTTCCGAGTTATTTAGACTTTGATTAAATTGAATAAATCTCCAGTTCTCTCATGTACTCACAGATTTTCTCTGATGATTTAGCCAATAATAGAATAATAAAATAAAAAGACAACAACAATAAACTAGCCAGATCTTCTCTAAAAGAGGAAATTAACAAAATCAATGTCTGCAACCCAAGTTGGACTGAGGTAGCTATTCAGAGCTTTTGGTACGAAAGTCCATATAGAAATGGTCTGATTGTAAAAAATCGTAAATTTTAAAAAGATG
>NW_012155951.1:1787978-1789153 GCF_000956105.1 Propithecus coquereli | reverse complement strand
GGGATGAAATGACCTTTTTAGATGAAAAGTTAATTTTCAGTTCAAACTATATTCCATTCAGTCTAAAGAATGTCTTAGAGGAAAAGCTAGATTGCTCTGAGGAATGAAGGGAGTTTTCCTAGGAAGACAGATTTGAGAGGGAAAGCCATCGATGAGAAAAGTAAGCATTCATTTGAAAAAAAGTATGGAAGGATGAAAGCCAAATTGTTCACAGTGCTTTCCTCTGATGAGATTTGTATGAGTTTGTTGTTTAAATGAGAAGATATTTAAAGTTTGTTCTATATACATCTGCAGTTATTGATATTCTTGCAGTAAAATGTATATTTAAATTTTACTGGTATAGTTATAAGAAAAATTATGTTAGGGTGTGTAGGTTGGGTGGACAGATTGAACATCCAGTGGGGGCTGGATGTCTACATATGATTCTGGGAATGGTGAAGAAAGTATAGTGCCCGGGGTTCATTCAGTGGGTGATGATAGGGTGAAGTGCTAACAGAATTGGCACTGTGGGGCCAAAGGAAAACTTCCCTTTTGCCCTCTGAAGGTTTGCTGAAAAATCAACTCACAAAAGACAGATTAATAGGAGAAAAGGTATATAAATGTATTAGCTTGCATGGAGAAAATCAGAGTGATTACCATATTCCAGTGGGGCCCAGATACTTTTATAGCCCTATTTCAGAAGGGAGAGAGGAGACGGGGAATATAGATAATTCTGTTGAAGGGCAGTAAGTGATTGCTAGGGAGAATGAATGGATGGAGAACAGAAATTAACTTGGAAATGTTCTCTTTGGAAATTGAATGAGCCTGAGAGACAGACATTATCTTGTGAAAGAGTCTGTTCAGGTGTGGTTCCATTCTTGGTCTACTTTTCTCAATAGATAATGAGATAACAGGGAGGGGAAGGAAAAATAATTGTGCTTCTTGGTGGGTCCCTCCGGTATTGAGGTAGATAGGGGAAAAGTCTCTTCCAGGATCTGTTGATCTCCAGGGTCCTTTAATTCAAAATATTCATTATACCAGGAAGCCATATTTGGGGTGAAGTTCCCTGTACTCCTTCAGCACTCAAGTTTGAGCAATGTCATATTATGCAATTGGGTTTGGAAACTTGCTAAGATAGATCACATGATGGCCGATGTGTAGTCATTTAAAAAATTCAGGCCGGCGAGGTGGCTCAC
>NW_012155951.1:1775021-1787628 GCF_000956105.1 Propithecus coquereli | reverse complement strand
TTTCATGAGGAGAGAGGGGATGATAATAACATTTTAAAAGTCAGTTAAAGTTATGTTCTGTAAGGAAAATTAAATGAGGGGATGTGAAGGAGATGAAATGTGTGGCTACCGTTGCTGATTGCTCAGGGAAAGTCTGTCCCAGAGGATGACATTAGCGCTGAAATTAATGATGATAAAATATAATGAAGGGAAATGGTGTGGATCTGGCCAAAATAAGGTGTAGGTATTGACCAAAATAAGTTGTCCATACTCAAAGATATAATACAACACCCGAAATTGTCAGGTTTCAATCTGAAATGTCGGTGCTTGGCACACTCATGGCCAAAGAATGACCAGACACACCAAAGTAAGGCAAGCAGAAAAATGAGGTTTATTGAGGAGAGAAAAATAGGATTATAGGGCAAGAGCAAGATATAGGTTTACAGACCATGATACATACACCACAGACCCATTTTCACAGCAAGGGAAAGAAAAAGGACGGGCTCAAAAGGGCCTGGTTATGGTCTGCATCTTATTTTATAGTGCCCAGATTGGGACCTTCCTAGTGGCTCAGACGTCACCATGGAACCACTTTGATTAGACAATTGGGAGTTGCACAAACTGAGTCTTACTGTGCATGCACGGTGCTCTAGGTCACTTCGGACTCTATGGTACCTATGCTGCTTTGCCCGTGGGCTAGAGAGTCCTCTGCATTCTTTTGCAGCTGGCACATTAAGTTATGACTGGCCAATTTATAGGGTATTCGCTCCTCTTCCAGGTATAGCAGTCACTCAGGAGAGGATTAGGATGGATCAGGACCAAGATGGGGGCCTGGGACCCACCCTCGTCCTTCTTTGCAGGTGGGGCAATTGCACCAAGGTAACAGCACCCACTTTTGTCCTTAGGAGACCCAGAATCCCTTGCTATCTACCTAACAAAATCTCAGGGCTTCTCAAAAACCTTAAAAAAAAAAAGGTACCTTCTCTGACAACTCTGTTCACCTACTCAAGGGCAAACTGACCTCTAAGTGGCCTTCACTCAATCAGCTTACCCCAAGGAAAACAAAAGCAAAAACAAAAACAGACCAATAAGTAGCAAATGTTGGGGCTCAGAAACTGATACCTCAAAATATGATGCTTTGTACATGCTGAACTGAAAAAGAACCCTCAAGTTCTCTCTGACCAACTCCCCACACTATCAATCCTCTGTCTCTCCCAAAACACAGGATGAAGTTGTTCTCTGAAATTCCCTTATTTGCCTAAAGTCTGTATCTACCAAAGAAGAAAACAATGAAGTCTGGTGTTGTTGACCTCCCCGATATTTCATTAACTGAAACCATACTGCAGGAAGAAAGACTAAAGTCTGTCATCAGACCTGGACAGACTTTTGTCACAAACTATTGTCCACTCTGTGGGCCCAAAGGACTTTGTCCCAAACCACTATATGTTCTTTACTTCAGTTGAATTACCCTAAAATCAATTTACTATCCCCCTAAAATCATCCATACTTTCCCATCTCCCTTTTCCCTAAGAAGTAGGGTATATAAGCATCTGTACCCCACTGGGATATTGGACAATCACTCTGTGATTCTCCTCATGTGCACAGTAGTAATAAATTTGTTTGCCTTTTCTCTTATCAATCTTCCTTTTTGTGAGTTAATTTTTCAGTGAACCTTCCAAGGGTGAAGGGGAAGCTTCCCTTTCCCCCTACACAAATAAATACAGGACTCTGTTCCATAAACGGTCTGTAGTTTTTATTTTTATAAACTCAACCTTTATCTTTGTTTGGGGAGACAATCAATACAGGATTGAGGACCCTCACAAATGAGCGAATATTCAACTGTCCTTCAACTAATTATCATCGAGTTATTCCTTGACAGTGCCAAGAAGAAACCAGCCATGCAAACATCAGGAGGAAGAGCATTCTAGACAGAGGGAACATCCCAGGTATGCACCCTAATACAGAATAGAATTAGAATAACTCATATTCAGATGGAGATCAAGACTGGGGATAAAGTGGTTTTGATTGGGGTGGGAAGAGCTATTGGCAGTAGTCTTGTTTTGGCCACACTAAGCACAGATGCTTTATAGATTTACATATGGAGAGGTCAGAGATGCAGTGAAATGTTCATATTTGGTGTTCTGCAAAGAGGGTGTAAGACATATGAATTGAGGAATCACAATATATAGATACTTTTTAAAGCAATGCAGCTCCGTGAAGTGGGAGGTGAGGGGGAGAGCATATATAGGGAAGGGATGGGAATATGCATTCAGTTATAGAAGCAACAACACACTTCACCTTGAGAACATAATTTGTACTTACATTCTTTTGACCTGTATGAAAGTGCAAGCCAATGTGCAAACAGGTTGGTTAAGTCAAGCATAAAGTTACCTTTCTTCTATTTTCACTGGAGTTAACATGAGTACAGGTCTTGTCCTACATTCTCAGGCTTACATGATTTAAACCAATCATTTCATTTAATTAATAGTTAAGTGTATCCTGGCATACTGATTAACACTAATCAAACTTTCAAGGAAATGCTTTGACAGCCAGAATTCCTGTTACTTGGAGATGAGGAATTATTTGGACACAATGTCTTTTGACTCCCGGATAAAAGGATGGAAATATTCTAGTATTTGCCATATTTACCCAACATCTTATGACCTGAGTCTGACCTTCGTTGTTCAGTCATACTAAATATAGAGATACTATCTACGTTGCCCTAAAGGAAGAAACTGAGGCAAAATTAATATAAATAGAAAGTTTATTTGGACCAGAGTTGAGGACTGCAGCCCAGGAGTCACAGGTTCAAATTGCCCTGAATAAATGCTTGATTAGCAGCAGGAAAGTGAAGTAAAAGAAGTTAGGAGGAAGTTCCTAAATTGTTTATCAAGAATTTACATTGGCTCTGGCCAGGCGCGGTGGCTCACGCCTGTATTCCTAACACTCTGGGAGGCCAAGATAGGAGGATTGCTTGAGCTCAGGAGTTCCAGACCAGCCTGAGCAAGAGCAAGACCCCTTCTCTACTATAAATAGAAAGAAATTAGCCAAACAACTAAAAATAGAAAAAATTAGCTAGGCATGGTGGCGTGTGCCTGTAGCCCCAGCTACCAGGGAGGTTGAGGCAGGAGGATCACTTGAGCCCAGGAGTTTGAGGTTGCTGTGAGCTAGACTGATGCCATGCCACTCTAGCCCAGGCAAGAGAGTGAGACTCTGTCTCAAAAAAAAGAAGAATTTACATTGGCTCATTAAAATAAGGTATGATTGACTGTACATTGTTCTTTGTATCACAAATTTTAGGAACAAGAAGATAATGGGTGAGGGTCACATTGCACAACTTACCGTAACATTTTAAAAAATGTATCAGCTAGTCTGGAAAATACAGGGAAGGAAAGAAAAACAAAATGCCTTTGAACAATTACTCCCAGGCATTGGCGTTGGAGTGGGGCACGTGACTGCAATCTCATACTTATGTCTCTCTGTGCCTGAAAAATTTTGCATGCCTCACATTCCACGGACTGCTCTGAGCCACTTTTCTTTCTCATTTACAAATACAAATTGGGGGTAGGCGAGAAAATTTAAATCCATGTCTGAAATGGAGACTGGGGAAAATGGTATGATGAGTTTCATATGCAAAAGGATGAACTTAGGGTTTGGGTTTCCAGTCCACGTATAGGAGGGGCCAAGAAAAAATTTCTCCTCTACCCTCTAAAGTTTGGCTGGAATGAGCTGACAATAAGCAGATTAATAAAAGTATACAAAATGTTTAATGTGCATAAGCATGAGGGAATTACAGGGGAATTATGACCCAATAACAAAATGAGGTCCAAATATTTATACATCCGACTTCACAGAAGAAGGGAAGATGGAGGAGGGGGGCGGTGTAGCAATTTAGAGGGATAGTAAATGGTTTTAGGGGAACAAATGGGCCCAGAAGACAGAAATTAACTTGTAAATGATTCTCTTTGGAATTCGAATGCGCCTGGGAGACAGACATTATCTTATGGAAAAAAAGTCTGTCTAGGTATGGTTGCATTCCTGTCTTCTTCTCTGTGATAGATAATGAGATTTCATGGAATGGATGGAAGGCAATTGTGTTCTCTTTGGTGGGTCCAACCTTAAAGTAGATAAAGGAATATCAGAAAAAATTTTATCCTGTGCTTTGGGAGAGACAGAAGGTTGAGAGACAAGAGGAAATGGGGAAAAGTCAGAGAGACCTCGGGGTTGCTTTAGTTCATCTCGACAAAGTGCCATATTTTGAGATACTGTTTTGTGAGCCCAAACAATACACACACAATTTTTTCCCTTTAGAACCCTATGTCTTAAATAATTTTATTTAACAGTGTACTCTTTAACATTTTTACTAATCATTAAGTGTATACTTTCCAAATTTTCTGATCAGCACAAGATAACTCACTTCAACCAGTTGGTCCAATGAGTTGCTACTTTACACAAGGCAAAGAAATCTGACACTTGATCTAAGTGTGAGGAAGTTTTTTCTTAATTATCTGAAAAAGCCTTTCTTTTAATCAATAATATTCCAGATGACTTATGGACCTTTAGCACTTACCCCTATAAGTCTAAAGATCTCAGATTAGAATGACTGACCAGGAATAAATCTTTCCCCTTCGGTAGCCAATGTCAGAGTATTTGGAAGTGAGGACATGGCTGATATTCAACTCCTAGGAGGTGTCTGAGACATTGATCAAAGGAGCAGTGGACTCCTGCCTCCTATAATGCCTCAGTATCAAAAAATACCTCTTTATATTTTATAGTCTTTTACTATCTCTCATTGCACTTAGCATAGAATTGCAAATTCCTATTGATTTATTAAACCAATTTAGACTGGTTCACTTGCAGAAGGCCCAAAGGGGAAAACACAAAAACAAACAAAAAAGGAAAAAAAAATCCAAGTTCTTTCACTTCAACGGCTTTTGGATGCATGGCAATACAGAAGAACAATGCTCTCCTCTGTCACTCGGTTTCTTTTTCAAGATTCCTTATAGGTTGTTATTGTTTTCCCCCACACAATTTGTAAATAGAAGAATATAAAACAGGCAGTTGTTCCTAGTAATTTGCAGTTTCAAACCAACATCTTGATGTCTTTCTCCCCGAGTCATTAATTACAGCACAATGGAGCAAAATCTCAAGCACACACTTCCTTCGGATGAATATAGCTGGTTTCATGCTTTCAGTAAAAAGCAAAGCCAACTCTCTTTCCTTTTGAACTTGCAACCGAGCCCAAGCTCATATCACTGCTGTAAGACAGCCAATGAGTCAAGAGAGAAGGTATTTGGGGCAAGGAAAGTGACTTTTATTTGGAAAGCAAGGAAACCTAGAAGATGGCAGACTAATGTCCTAAAGAACCATTTTAAGTTAGCATGAACTTTAGGCTCCTTTTTATGTTAAGAGAAGGGAGAAGAGGAGGACTGCAGACATCTGGGCAACAGCAAGGGTGGGGGTGAGAGGAAGTTGTAAAACTGTCAGGTTTTAGTCTGAAATGTCGGTTCTTACTGTGGTCATAGCTGAAGAATGACCAGACACACCAACGTAAGGCAAGCATGAAAATGAGGTTTATTAAGGAGAGAAAGATCGGATTATAGAGCAAGAACAACAAATAGGTTTAAAGGACATAATACATATGCCACAGATGACGACTGCAGCCACTGTCACAGCAAAGCAAGGGCCAAAGGAAAGGCGCAAAAAAGGTCTTGGTTATGGTCTGCGTTTTCTTTTATAGTGTCTGGATTGGGACCTCCCTAGTGGCTCAGATGTCACCATGGAACCACTCTGATTGGACAGTTGGGAGTTGCATGAGTCTTACCTATGCATGCGGATTGTTCTAGTTCAATTTCCAGAGTCTATGGTGACTATGCTGCTTGGCCCATGGGCTAGACAGTCCTCTGCATTCTTTTACAGCTGGTGCACTAAGTTGATTAGCTAATTCTTAGGGTATTCCCTCCTCCCCAGGTATGGTAGTCGCTCAGGAGATTAGGGTGAAGCAGGACCAAGATGGGGGCCACAGCACCCACTTTCATCACTAGGAGACCCGTAAACCCTTGCTATCTACCTAAAAAAACTTCTTTGTTCTTGGTCAGTTAACCCTGGGTGATACAGGTCAGATCTTCATGTTCCCATACATCTTTAACATAATACTGTTACTTGCATGAATACTTTCCTTATCTCCCCAGGAGTTAGTTTTGGGAAAAGGACAGGTACTATCTTTCTTCTGGAGTTCAACTATGAACTAAATTCTTGCTATAATTAGCTGGTCTACGTGCAGAGCTAAGCAGAAAGCTTTAACCTGAAGGATATTACTGCAGGGGATCAGAAGCAAAATGGAGCTAGTCATGCTAAGCCTCCCTTCCACTGTTACAAACCTTATGAATTGGGTGCAGACCAGATCCAATTTGGCCTCTTCATCTATAACCTTGAAGTTATCACCCAGGGAAGGTCTGTGAGGACAAGAAATGAAAGGAATGTGTGACTTACATATGCTCATACTATGATCGACTCTGTGGTCACAGTAAACTCAATAGGAAAAGGCATCTTCACTTAACATAATAGCATGCAGAAAAAGAGAAAATATCATTTTGGGGTGAAAAAAGAAAAAAAAAAACATGGCAATGTTTCTACCCATCGTAAAAGAAAATAAAATTTCAGGACTCTCTAAATTTATTGTGCTGTGGAGGGGGATGGAAAATTCCCCTTCATCCCAGAGGTTTCACTGAAAGATCAACTCATAGTAAGGCACATTAATAAGAGAAATAGATTACAAATTTATTTACAGTGTGCACAGGAAGAATTGTGGAGTGATTACCCAATATCCCAGTGGGATCTAGAAATTTATATATCCTCATTTTAGAGAGAAGGAGTAGATAAGGAATATACGTACTAATAATTCTGTTGAGGGGCAATAAATGACTACTAGGGAGGATGAATAGATACTTGGGAGAATGAATGGATGGGGGAAATAGATTGACTTGTAGATGATTCTCTTTGAAAATTAATTAATCTGAGAGACAGGTATTATCTTTAAAATGGGTTAGACCAGGAGTGGTTGTAGTATTGATCTTCTTTCCTGTAATATTTTGAGATAACAGGGAAGGGAAGGAAAGACAATTGTTCTTCTTGATGTGTCTGTCTGGTATTTATGAAGATAGTGGGAAAGCCCTTCCCAACACCTGTTGATCTATACAGACCTTTAATTCAAAATACTCTTTATACAAAGGAGTCATGTTTTGGGGTCAAATTCCCTGAGCTCCTTCAATGCCAAGGGGGAAGTTAAGCCCCGGAGACAGAGTCATGTAACATGTTTGCAGTTCTGCTTCTTAGATTATAAATTAACTCTCTTCTTCATTGTTCTTATTCTGTAAATGGCTAGGAGAGATCAGAGACTAGACTCCATCCCCTTCTAATCCCTGATCTTTGTTATAGATTAACTGCCTCCTTTATTATCCCGTACCTAACTCAGACCAGAATGGCACCCAAGACCCTATGACTGTTACATCTTCAGTGTGGAATGTAAAATACACCTTTCCCAAAATAAATCACCTTATTGGAGCTATGCATTAAGCCTTACATAGAGAGATGCTGAAATTCTGTTAAGCTTCCCTAAACTTTGTGTATATAAATGATCTTGAACTTCTACACTTTGTAATACCAACTTCCTTTCTGTGGAATCTGTGCTTTTCGAGTGGCTCATCCTCAAAATTTGTGCTTGAATAAACTCTTTTTAAACTAGACTCTAGCCCTTTTGGTTATTTTAGGTTGACATTACCATAATATTAATTCCTCGATTTATACACATTTAGGAACATAGAAAATGTTTCCAAGTCAGCCACATGATTCATTAAGTCTTGGGCCATGACTGATGAAAATCATGCCTCTATTTTGGGAAATGATTGTTGTTCTTGGCATCCACCTCTTAACATTTGGAGGGGTATTCTTTTCGAGATGTTCCTTGATGATCCATGTTAGTGCTATCATCTGCCAGTATCTTAATCCAGCGGTCCCCAACATTTTTGGCATCAGGGACTGGTTTCATGGAAGACAATTTTTCCTTGGACCCTGGGGGTGGGGTGTAGGGGGAGAGGAAGAATTCTCACAAGAAGCACACAACCTAGATCCCTTGCATGCAGTTTACAGTAGGGTTTGTGCTCCCGTGAGAATCTAACGCTGCTGCTGATCTGACAGGAGGTGGAGCTTATGTGGTGATGCCAGAGATGAGGAGCAGCTGTAAATACAGATGAAGCTTTGCTTGCTTACTCATTGCTCACCTCCTGCTGTGTGGCCTGGTTCCTAACAGGCCATGGACAGACACTGGTCTGAGGCCTGGAGGTTGGGGATTGCAATCTTAAACCATTCAAATTTATGCTATATTCACCATTTACTTTATACCGCCTCTTGGGATTATGAGATTTGTTCCTCTATTTTCTAATGATCAAATATATTTTCTCTATATATTTTATTACTTTTAAACTTTATTTAAGTCTCATAATACATGGGGGGGTATATTAGTTCTCAAATTATGTACTTCAAGATTGCAGGGACATACTCTAACTTCAACTACTTAGTCTTCAGGATTTAATAGAATTTTTAATGTTCACTCTAAGTCTTTGATCATGAGCTTTAAATTGTGTTTTTAGATCTCTTTCTATGATCTGGCCGAAAAGAAAAGAAAAAAAAGAAAAAAAAAAAAGGAAGGGAAGGGAATGAGTCCTTTCCTCCTAACCTAACCAGAATATTTCTACTTTCATTATTTTATACATTGGGCTACATATTTCAAAAATAAATAAAAATTAGGCAATCACTAGTCAAGAATACAGAATTTTAAGTATTTCATTAAATAACGTATGTTTTATTTAATACATATGGATTGATTGTTTTTTATAAGGTGCCATTTATGTGCAAGTAAAGAAGATAAACTAAATGGTTAATCTCTTATCTGAGTCCTTCCCTGGCCCATTCCAAGTCACAGCCTGGAGAATGTTCCTTTTTCTGTGTCCAACAGCATGTTTCACATACCTTTTTAAAAAAAATCTTTGTAGTATTGCACTACTTTTTTCTCTGTCCTTTACATTACAATATGAATTCTTTGAGGGCAAAGATTTTGGCATTTTCTTTGTATACATAATATCCATTGTAGAGTAAGAACCTAATAGATGTGTAAATCAAGGAGCCAATTGAATTTGATCTAATCTGAGCAGAAAAACACAAGAAATGATGAAATTTCACTTAAAATAGGTAATCAAGTGGGAGAAAGACTTCCCTAATCACACAGAGATTGTATATTCTCTCCACAAAAGATTGTGTGAAAGACAATTATTTTATCCTTGAAATAGTAACCCACTGCCACTCAGCTAAACACCTGATTACCTGAATGATGAATTGATTTTTTCCTTCATTCTTTCAACAAATACTCGTTAGAAGCCAACTATATACATAAGGCTGGGCTAGGCATTGGGGAAGAGTACAGAGATAAACCGGGGTGTGTATTCCCGAATTTCACATACTATAAATGAAAAAATAACACCTACCTGGAGACAGCATCAAATTGCAGCTCAAGGCAGAGTATGGAAGTCCAATTAGTCCTAAGAGAATGTACTCCAGGAGAGTTCAGGGGAAGACAGAATGCCCAGGGATGCTTCCATTACAGAATGGAGCCTGAGGGAGGCCTTTAGGAATGGTTAAGATTGAAAGAGGCAAATATTTTTGTGTGTATTTGCCTATATGGAGGAAGAAGATGCAGAAGAAGCCTGGATAGGGTGGGGAGATGAAGATTGCTGTAGATAAACTCAAAACGTCATCAAAACAAGTGGGTTCGGTTTCAATTGTTTGGTCAGTAGCTAACTAATGATCTTCTTATATATGTCCAGTATTATTCTAGACTTCGTGTGGGTTACTACCTCCTTTAAATATACTCACTGGAAAAACAAACACACAGACACGCAGACACACAGTCACATACAATCTGTGTATCAGGAATGTTCAGGTTTCTGCACCTCCCCAAACAATAGCAAAGAAAACACTGTGTTTCTGAAATAAGAAGAAAACAGGAAAGAAAATGTAAAAATGTGTATGAAAGTTATTAAACATTGATATAGGTTAGGAGGGAAAGATATGAAATCTATTCTTTTTGTTTGTTTCTGGTTTGATGCTCACCTGCCTAGCCTGGAGGCAAGGGAATGGAACTTTCAGCGTCCCTTCATGTAATTCTAAAGCACTGCGACAGAATAGCAGTGGCTCTAACCCCAGGATTTCTGATAGTCACATTCCACTTTTTCTGAGTTCTCATCCTGTGATAACCAGAATGCTCGAATTGAAAATGAGATTTAAGGTCTGCTCATTTTGTGAGGGAGGGATCTTAGAACCAGAGAAGAGCTCTGTTTTGTTTGGAGACCATATCTTATCATTTGAATCCACATCGGTATGCATTGATCCTCTTGTTCTGGTTCAAATGGCCAGCTACAATGTCTGTGGCCTTCTTTGTTCTGTCCTTTCAAGCTGAGAACACAAAGACCAATTCCAGGATCCAGGCCTTAGAGTACCTGACACCTTTTCTCCAAAGTGGCAAGAGAACCTTAGCATTCGAGAACTCTGGAAGTCCTCTGGCCTCCTTGGAAACTGGGGCTCCCACTGTAGGAATTTTCAGGCTGTTTTTTTTTTTGTCAAAGCTACAAGGGGGTTCCCATCTAGGTCCATTTGCTCATCTCACAAAAATCCAATTATTGAGTTAAGGAGGATTGCCAAGGAACAAAGGAGTTTTTAATATAATGGCTGTCTTGCCAGGAGGAAAGGCTGCTTCAAATCTGTCTCTCCAACTAAGAGATACCGTGGGCTTTTAAAGGAAGGACCATAAGCTTTAGAGCAGGCCTTGATGTATCTCACAAGAAGCTACATACACTTGGGGCAGGTTATGGGGGATGGTGAACTTGGAGTCAGGAAGACTGCCCTGGGGACTTCAGAATCTCAACCCCTTTGTCTTGTAGAAATTTCATCATTTCATGGTGCATGTAGTGGCTCATGCCTATAATCCCAGAACTTTGGGAGGCTGAGGCAGGAGGATCACTTGAGGCCAGGAGTTTGAGTCTATCATGTCTGGGAAACAATTCAAAGGATCAAGTAGTTAGTTTAGGGAGAGGATTAAAAAGAACACATAGGGGGTCATGGAGCTGGTTATAGTTCTCTCTGCTATTGAGTTGTTATTTTGTGGTGTTTCCACCTATGATGTGAAACTGCAATGAGCCCAACTAATGAAGATACAGGAAAACATACACATCCTTGAGAAGGCTGTGCTACTCTCCATCTAGGCCTTAAGAAATTCCCTTGGCCTATAGAAAGAAAAATAAACAGAACAGAACAAAACAAAGTAGTAACCTACAATTTGTTCTGTCACTGTTACTGATTTAATTTTAATAGTGAAATGAACACCTTCCTGTATGTATTTTTTTATATTTTCTCTCCTTTCGCTGTCTTTTGATATTTATACATGGGGGCATCTAAACAGCCTAGGGGGAAAAAAATGAACAAATTTTGCATTTGGATCTTTCAGTCTTTTCTTCCCCCCATCTGTAAAAAACATCAGCTGCTCATTCAAACTTAGATGTAAATGTTTAAAATGTTAATGAGTCAGAAATTTTGCATTTTAAATACAGAGATCAAATCTTTAAAGAATAGAAGCTTCCCTGGTGGAGTTCTAAGCGTTGCTGAATTTTACTCCAATACTCCTGAAATCAGACTGAGTGGGCAATCTGCTTACCTTTCAGGTGAGAGGACTGTTCCTTCCAATTCTCAGTCAGACCAGGAAAATGTACCTGTAGCAGAGAATGTTTGCCTGTCTGTGTTTCACCCTTCCAGGTTCACTGAGTACCAGCAGAGGACTAGGACTATTTCTCAGGAAGGCACACGGATAGTTCTTTGACTCTCATTGTCCTGTAACTGGTTAAAAAGAAATGCAAAACTAAAAACTTCCAGATCAAAATGTTGAAACCACAGGGGCACTTCAACCTAGGTCTAGTCGCTCATTGCACAAAGATCCAATCATTGAGACAATGAGGATTGCCAAGGAAGAAAGGGATTTTTAATAAAAAGGTATCTTGTAGGGAGAAGAGAGAAAAAAGGAGAAGCTGCCTCAATTCTGTCTCCCCACTAATGGGGACTGTGGGCTTATAAAGGAGAGGCCACATGCCTTGGGGTGGGTTGTGGTGTAAATAACAAGGGGTTACACGCATTGGGGACAGGTTGTGGGGGATGGTGAATCTTGGCGTCAGGAAGTCTGCCCAAGACCCTTCAGAATCTAAGCTCTTTGTATTGCAAAAACTCCACCATTTCGGGGAAAGAACTCAAAATGTCAAGTAGGCTCTCTTAAACTAGAGAGAGGATCATAAAAAACATATAGGGGTCATTGAAATTTGTTCATAGAGCCAATTACAGAAACAATACAAAACAAACCCCCTTTACTTTTTTTGTTGTTGTTCTTTCTTGAGATAAGGTCTTTCTCTGTTGCACAGGCCATGGTGCAATGGCACAATCATAGCTCACTGCAACCTGGAACTCCTGGGCTAACGCAATTCTTCTTCCTCAATCTCCCGAATAGCTGGGACTACAGGCATGTACCAGCACACCC
>NW_012155951.1:1758884-1774413 GCF_000956105.1 Propithecus coquereli | reverse complement strand
TATGTGAAGTTTGGGGCTGGCAACGTTCTACCTCTTTTTCTGTTGAGTTGGGGGAAAAAAATCAGATCTCAGTCGGGTTCTCACATTTTTTTCCTCCTAAGAAAAAGTGAGCCCTAGGGAAGAGGAGGAATCTGAAGAATTTGTGTGTGTGTTTTCATTAGTTGCTTTGAGATTCAGAACTTTTGTTCAATTGCCACTTTAAAAAAAATATATATATATTTTTTCTCTTTAAATCAGCAGGGAACTGAAGATGATGAGCCCAGGACTTCATTTCAGCCCTAGGGCACAACATCATAAGATTTAAATAATGTCTTATAGGTTTTCATACCTCTTTTTCCCAGGGAGTTCTAAGCGTGTTAAAATGTGCAAGTTTTGCTCTCAGTGTTCATTTCCCACTGGCTTTCTTTTTTTCAATATATTCTCCTCTTGAAGACTCTTCTCTTTCTTTCTTCTTCCTTCTTTTCATTCTGCTTCTCTTTTAATTCCCTCTCTAATCGTCCTTTTCCTTTGCTTGTCTTCAGTCCTCTTTCTAGCTTTCCTTTTACCTCTGACATCACTTTTTAAAAATATCCAAGCAAACGTCTCTTACATTACATCATGCAATAATGCTCCATTGTGATTGAAACATTTTGGCTTAAGGAAAATGGTCATTAATGTAAGTAATGAGAATAGCTCAAATAAGAGGTGAAACTATGGAATGAGAGGGAACATTCAGCCAAAACCTTAAGCAAACATTTGGGTCAACGTCAATGTAACTGGACCTGTCATTAGCATGATCACCACATAGTTCTGCTGCTTCTTCGTGGCACATGATAGCATTGCACTTCCCTCTCCCCTTAAGTTGGGTATGACCATGATACACACTTTGGCAGGTAAAAATTCAAGTGGCAGCAACATTACTTCAAGACAAACGTTGCAAGAGCTGATGCCGTGACAATATACAATGCTCAAGGTGTAGGGCTCACTCAGCCTGAGTCCCAGAGTGAGGATAAAGCAGGAAAAACCCTCCAGAAGACGTGCAGTGGAAATGTAGCATGGGTAAGAAATGAAATTCATTTTAAGCCTCTGAGATTTGGAGGTTGTTTGTTACATAGTATATAACATACCCTATTCTGAGGAGCATAGTAACCAAGAGGAGAAAACATAAAATAAGCTATTGGCTTTCAAAGATAAGAGTGTGGAGTCTCAAAAGAAAATGAGAAATGAGGTTGAATTATTGTCACTTTAAGGAAGATTTCCCCAAGAGTGTAAAAGATGGCTGAAACTAATCCTGTATTTTGGATGAATGCAGAAAGTGCTAATTCCTGTTGTCCATGCATATGACATATTTAACATCCAAAAAATACTTCGGAGCATTTGCAAATGTTGCTGCAGCTAGCCAAGAGGAAAATGTGCCTTGTCAAAAGTGTTCCCTTCTAAGATCTGAAAATCACTGCTAGATCCAAGCCAAGGCCTTTGCCAATCTAGGCTGTAAGCAAACCTATTACCCTATCATAATAGGGGGTAGGCAATATTTGTTCCCCATTCTCATATTTTATTCACTAAAACTTATCTATCAAATATTTATTTGAGACTAAAGTAGACTTTGGAGTTTTATTTTATTATATGTCATAGAATATACTGGGAAAAGCACCAACAGGAAGTTAAAAAAACTCAGTATCTGCTCAAATTCTGCCATTAAGTAACTACAATATTTTAGGTAAACAAACCTGAGTCTCAATTTTTCTCATCTGTTGAATGAGGGATGATTTCTAAGATCACATTCAGATTGAATATTCCTCGATAGCAAGTAAGTGGCTTACTAAGCCACAAGTTATAAGAAATACTAATACATGATCCTCCAAATGACTGTGGTTTGCTGGAAGAAGATAATCCTGTATTATTCCATTGAGGGTTGGGGGTGTATCAAGAATTGTAAAGGAGCTGTGATTTCACCCTATTTACAAGCTAACAAGTTAACCTGCCACAGCTCCATAGATACTGGCAGAAGCCAGAACACTCCTGAGCCAAAAACAAGACTTTATTACTCACAACAATAGTCCTAGTGAGAATACCAACATTTCTTGTGCTGGCTTCCTAAGCCCTATTTCCCACGGGGTGATGAAAAGAGGGCCAAGTGACCCGTGCACACACAGTGGGTTGCATTTTAGAAGAATCCTTAGCTTAGGGACGGCAAATCTTTTATAAAGGACATTAAGTACATCCGCCATTAGCCCCAGAGGGACACATTATCTTTGTAACATTAGACGGGAAGCATTGCTACTCTTTGGTCCAGAGGGAAACACTATCTCTATTTCCAAGACAGTAAGCAAACCAGTAAGCAAACTTTCTGGAGGGAGACATTAGCTCTATTTTTCAAAGCAGTTCACTATTAAAAAGATAATCCAGAACACAGACAATCAGTGTGTTTGCTCATCACACATGCAGAAATATAAGAGACTTATAAAAAATTATCTCTGAAATATATGCATCCATTGTTTTTGTACCATCCTGGCATCTAGAAAAATTTTCCATTAGTAAGTGACTCTATCAACCACTTCGATTAATCTGACCAACAGAGGCTGGGGCCAAATTTGTTCAATTTATCTCATGCAGTGTTTAATTAAGTCTACTTACCAACAGGATTCCAAGGAACAGGATGGTGTTAACCTGTAGTATTTTACCTCAATGATGCCCCCAAGTTCTTGTTGTCTTCCAGCTGAGCAAAGATCATAAACCATTAGGATCCACCTTGGAAAGCCAGGTAGCTTTATCTTTATCCTTTTTGTAACTGACTTTCCATTTGATGCAAGGTATTAATGCAACTACAGCAAAATGAATTAGTGATTGCACCGACATCACCTTGGCCTGCATAGAGGAAGTACATGGCAATTATTTCATCCTCAATAATAGCCAATGAATTGAAGCTGACCTGAATGCCTTTTAGGGCCAACGTGGTATCACTGATCCCTTCAGGTAAAACAGGGACAAATTTTGCCCCACCTTTTCAAATTGATGCCCCATTACAGAGATAATACCCAGCAGGTACGTATAAATATCACAAGAGTAAGATAGTTATCGCTCTAGCAATTAGGGATGACTTCATAACCAAATATGATGTATTTAAAAACCATACTTGCTTAAGAAATTGCTAGGAAAATACCAAATTGAAATATTATAAATGATATATTTAAGTTACTACCAAAATATTCTAATTTAAAGTTTCCTTCTGCTCAGGCTGCTAACTAAATCTTTTCAGCGCCTAGCCTCCTTTATTTAAAAAAAAATGAGAATGTTCACAAAATATCAAGTTGGGCAAGCCTTATCTGCAGGCAGAATAGGTGTTCCCCCTGCATGGTGTGTAGTAGATAAGCTGCTCTGATCGAAAGAAATTCCTGCCATTTTGTCTGAAATTCCTACTATTAAATATGAATTATTTTTTAAATATTAAATATAAAGGGGAGATTCCTGCTCAAGGCAAATATCCCTAGGAAAAGAAATGTTCTCAGTCAGCATATAGTATCCACGCACTTTCAATTAATATGAGATCTTTTCCACTGAGACTATCATTTAACAGAAGCTTCTTATGAAACAAGACCCACAACAGATCAGTTTTGAACAGAGCAGAATAAAGAGAGAAAAGTCTAATGGGTTAGATATGAAAATGGAGGAATGTTTGAGGTGGAAGGGAAGCCAGTGAAAGTTGTAGTGTAAGAACACAAGGCATCGAGAGACCCCCAGGGCAAAACAGAGACATTGTAGAGATCAGATTGTGCCAAAATCCCAGGTTTTTCTAATAATACCCTTTTAGACTATGAGGACTTGTTCAATGATTGGAGCCTGGAAGCAGAGCTTTTTCTGTGATGGAGTGTACCATTAAAGCATACTGGCTCCTTTTATTTCATAACAATGTTGACCGAAGTCCGATGAGATCCATTAACAGCCCATCTCTGCTGACTCATTTAGCTGCAAAAAACGGTTCACAAATCAATTCAAAATAGAAAAGCAGGAGAGGTGCACAAAATAAAGGAGAATTGAAAAAGATATCATGCAGGACTTTTAGCACCCTTTAAAAAAATTAAACAAAAAATAAGAGGAAAAAAAAGTATGAAAATCATTTTTAGGGGGGTGTCTATAAATGCAAGATCCCTGTGCCAGGTGCACAATAAGCAGAAGACATAACCTTTCATTTCTGGGAATGATGAATGGGTGGTCATGAAATTGTAAAATCTGGAAATGGTTTTACCCACCACTGCCTGAGTACCTGGCTCCTGCATCTCAGCATCCACAGTCCAGATTTTATATTCCAGAAGCTAAAAGGAGGCATGCCGGGCTCAGCTGTCAGCCTGTGTTGACACCACGCAGCAAAGGCTGTTCAAATGGACAGATTTTCACTGGTATTATGCCTAACTCAATCGTTAGTCACTCGCCCTTCGTGGCTTATCTGTTTTAATTTGTTTATCTTGTTTGGTCATTAGTTTTGTCTAGATTTTATATTCATTATTCTGTATTGTATGTCTGACATTTTAGTTTAGGAGGTGATTGTTTACCATATACATTGATTCTCCCAGGTCCTCAAATATTCCACAATCGATGCTAACAAGATAGTAACTAGGAATAGTCATTATTTGGCTATTTTGGGACATACTCTCCATCTCATTTTAATGCATTCTTATGTTTCCAATCTCCTGGGGCCTCTCACATATTCCTTTTGAACCTTTACTCTTTAATGCTACCCAGACAGAGCCTTTGTACCTCTTTGGAATGAATAAATACAGACTATCTCGAGTGATTTAAATCTCTCTCTCATGTGCCTTTAAAAATGCACACTTTACTTTTATCAACCCCATGTTTTGAACTTTCAAGAGAAAACACTGCAACTGGCACAGGTTCTCTTATCAGCCTGTATTATAGATGAGGTGACCAAGTCAGGACAGGCTTGTCTTCTAGGTTTCTAACAAGTCACAGACACAGGAGAAATGTATTATGGATGGTGTAGATCATTTGTTTGGCCTGTTTTCTATTGTAGTTTTTGTTGCTAGTTTATCTATTTACCACACCTGGAGTTTCATGTGGCCTTTAATTGGGACTGAGCAGGGGAACTGTTTATTCCTAAGGCCCAAGTAAATTTACAAAACAATGAGTTTCCTGGGAGTTTGCTAAGGCTAGTACTGCCACCCTAGTGCTTAGGGAGAAAACTCTGCTACCCAGGAAAACTGCCCAACTGCCCCATCTACTATCCTTCTTTATGTTTTTTGTGCTTTACTTGACAATTTGCTTTTTTTCATAGTAGTGTCACCACTGGTGTAATTACGATTGCCTCATGGTCTGGGAAGTCTGTGGAGGAGGCCCCTCAGGATATTTAGATATATTCCATATATTGGCAAATCATGTGCCTTGCATCCCTGCTCTACCCTGTGTTCTCATGCTGCTGCTTTCATATAATAATTAATATAATATGATATAATATTGATAAGCTAGCTTTAAATGGCTGTTGTTATTAGTAGACCTGAAACATGCTACTCTAAAAAGATTCTGTCTCATGCTAATCTGAAAAGATTACCTATTTATGCCGAACTGCTAAGACATACTGACAAAGCAATCAATGAAAAATGTGGCTGACTTCTGCAGGATTGTATGAGCAGCCAAGCATCTCCAGCCAAGTGCCAGACTGTCCGATACAAAGTCTCTTACGTTGCACTATGCACTGAGATTTGTTTTTGAAGAGATTAAGATGGAGGAAAAGGAGGGGAAAGGGAGTCTTTCTCCTCAGCATCATGTGAGACTCATACCCTGGTAGTTTAATTCTGAGCACAAATGAGCCACCTATCCAAAGCCTAGCTTTTGTTTGCAATATTCTGCTATCATCTCTTCCACAACAATCAAAATACAAAAAAGGCTTTCAAGGAAATGATAAACCCCAAAGTAGAATACAAGTCAGTGTATTAGGAATCCAGATTAAGTCTGTTAGATGTCTAGTCCAGGGAACAGAATATTCAACCTTTAAATAAATACACAATAAAAATAGCACACTCTTACTATAGGGTTACTGGACTGTAGCAGTAAATGAACTGAATAAAATTTTATGGCTTCTTAACACGCTGAGGTTTTTGCAGCGTCTTCCATCTTGTAGCTTAACAACATTTTGCAGTCTGCTATCAGTGAAACTAATTGTGCAGATGAAAATTTTATGAAAAATGGGAAATCTACATTGGTTTTATATTATGTCAGTGAAATGAATAAAGATCATATTTTGGCATTAACAGCTAATGGTGGGAAAAGAAGTGGGGGCTGGTTGCTCCACTTTTGGCCCCAGAATTGATGTTTTTTAAAGAGTCGGCTGTAATTATGATATTTGAATGTCATTATCATTAAACTGATGAATTATTTAGGAAGAAGGTGAACAAGGCAAAGAGTTCCTCAGTGTGTTCATGCATTTTACTTGTATTTTGCCAGTCGAGGTGCTTCTTTCAGAGGGCCGTATTAATCACATGGATGGTGCAGATACGTTGTGTTATTATTTCTCTCAGCAAGGTCAAAGTTTTCTACTACAGAGCACTTGAGGGGTAGGGATAGAGGAAAAGGGGAAGAGAAATTGTAAAATCATGAATCATTTCGCAAATGCTAATAGAAAATAGACCCTAACTCTTGGAAATGGATTGTTTTATATCTTCCATTTGAGTTGTTATAATGACCTTCTTATTAACCTTCCAGGCTCCCACTTTGATTGGCTTCAAAAAGCTTTTTGATAAGAAGGATACATGATTTGAAAAAAAAAAAAAGTGCTATTAGAATTCTATCATGTAAATGAGAAAAATATTCAGTTTAAGATACAAGCAAATTTGCCTGCAAACATTTTCCTTGAACCCAATGGCAAATTAATAATGAGCGACTTTTATCTTCCCGTTTCTCTCTTCCATCCTCTCTTCAGGAAATAACATTTGCTTGTTTTTGGTGTTTTCATTCCTTAGGAGTCTGGAACAATTTTCCTTCCAGATCTATTTACAAACTTTATATCATTTGCCTGCTCTAGATTGGTATGTCCCTGCCTTCAAAAAGAAACTTTCCATTTTGAGTTCTTTATGTTCTTTCATTGATACTTATTGAGTATCAAAGTATATAATTTTATACAAGATGAAACAGACAGAGATCTTTACTTCTGGTTATTTTAGTTAAGAGAATATTACATTTAAACTTTATCCTACAAGATGCAAGTAAATTTTTTTGTGTCCTGTAGATTTCTGTGCCTTTTCATAGTTTGTAGTATGAACATTATTATGCGGTATCATTCTGAATAGTCTTACTTGGTCATGGAAGTTTTTGCTTTTCTGAAAAATGCTGTGGTTCCAGTGACGTGACCTTTTCCATCCGCACTTATGTTTCTCATTTTCCTCTCTTTGGAGAGCTGAGGTTATTTATAATGAGGATTCTCCTTTGACTCCAGTTCCAGAAGAGAATAAACAAGGAGCTTCATGCTTGGAGTGGACTTTGAGTATGTGATTCAGGGGAGACTCTAAAGGGTACTTTTCTTCCCAGTTTCCTCTATTCAGCCCAGTCCATCCAGAAAAGAAATGTACAACTAATCTCCTGTCTAGTATAAACAACATACACTTGAAGAGACTATCTTTTTTACTCTAGATTTGGAGAAAATGGGAACAAAGGAAAGAAATAATCAAGAATTAAGTAAACATTAAATCAATATAGCAAGATTAAAACAGAATCATTTTTTCTCAATCTCTCTATGAATTTGTTTTTCTTCTTATGTTTTAGTGTAAAATATTTTGGTAAAGAAATTTCCCCTTTTTACCTTGAGGAAATATTCTACAATATAATTATTATTTGTTAAGATAATTTCTTGGTATTTAAAAAAATATTCTTAACTTTGTCACTTTTTTGCTGCTGTGTCCTTGCTTCGTGTGTTTAATGATGTTCTTTTTCTCTCCAGTGCTTCAAATATCTGTGTTAACATACCCCCTACACACAAATACACAACATACTCCCTTATAATACATGATTATTAAAGAGAGGCCAGTCAATTTATTAATTTATTCAATATTATTTACATTGAATGAATGAGATTTTATTTTCTCCAATAATATTCACATTTCAGATGATTTAATTTATAGTAAAGAATAAGGATCAGCCACACATTTCATTCACATGTAAATTTTTAAGCACTGGAGCTTACACAAATTAAGAAATGATTAGCCTTTAGTAGAGAGTAAAAGCTGAATATTAAGAATGTGATAAGATTTTATTCCTTGTTACTGAACATAAATTGCCATAAGATCTTTAACTCTTATTGTGTTTCTTTTTTCTCTTGATTTTATATTAATAAATACATTCTATAAATTTTATGTGCCATTCAGTTTTGATTCTAGACATGATCCAAGGCTAGTTCTATCTGCCTTTTCAATAAAACCAAAACTTCCTACTAAAATCTAAATATTTTGCACATGGGATGCTTATCATTTGGTGCACTAGAGTCACATATACATATATAATGTTTACATTCCTCTTAATAGTTAATATTATATAGCCAATACTTCAAACTGAAGGATTAAAAAAGCATCCCAAGAAACAAAGAATCAATAGTATTTTGATTCCACTTATATGGTTTGAGCTTATTTATTTGCTTTTAAACTCAGGCCTAGTTTAGTGGAACAAATCACATCACTTTTTTTTCTTTAAGTGGTAAGAATTGATTGTTCTAACTTGAGAAAAATAAATGAAGGTCCCAAATTTTTATTTACTTCTTACACAACTAGATGTGGAGTAGGGTGGATGGATACAGAGATCAGGTCTTTCCTTCCGAAGCATTTCAGAATCAGAGTTAGAAAAAAGTATTTCTTTGGGATTTCATCAATCAATATTTACAAGATTTCCATGAAATGGTTAGAACTGAGACGCCATGCTGAACAAGTCAAATGTGGCTGAAATTCACCCGAGGACGAATGTTGCAGGTATTAAATTATCCATGGGCTCCAGTCAAGCAATTCAATACTCAATCTGCTCAAAGCCCAAGGAAATAAAAATCACATAAGGAATTCCAGTTTGAAAGAATATTTTCTTTTTAATTTCTGACGTACAATGGCAGGCCATCTGACATCATGTCACATCAGCTTAGCTCCCTGGCTGCAACAGACCTGTTGTGCTGTATCAGTGGGGAAAATGTACAAAGAGATTCTTGTCCTCAATCAGATTTCCCCGGTATCAGTCTGGACAGCAAGCAGTCAATCCCAATTGAGCAGGCAGATGGAGACAGAGCAGATTAATAAGTGGATCCTCTTTATCTGAAGAGCTGGCAGGCATCATGGTTCGCCAGGCACCTGAGTTATATTTTTAAATAGGTCAGCACATCGAGCGTTTACAAAGGGGAAATGGAGTTAGCTGGAAGATTGGCACCAGTGGGGAGCACAATGTGGGAGGTGGAGCTCAAGGTGTGCTTTGATAGAGTCTGAGGATTTGGGACAGTGGAGAATGGAAAATAAAGAATTGCTGCCCTTGGTCTGAAGAAAATTGAATGAACCATAAAAAGCACATAGAACATATCCGGGTAATGTCTGTGTGCCTGGTCAGGCATTTTAGTTTTAAAAACTTTCAACAACATCATTGCTGCTACTACACAACAATCATCAGGGGAAAATGCAGTAAATTTCTTTCTTTCTTTCTTTTATACCTTTTATGGCATAGGACCCTCTGGAAGATACACAGAAAGTAGAAGAATTAGACCTTCAGGGCAAAGAAACAGGATCTATAAGGTTAAACGATAAAACAATAACGTGCGTATGTGTGTGTGTGTGTGTGTGTGTGTGTGTGTGTGTGTGTGTGTGTGTATGTGAGAAACTCACTAAACTGTCTTAAAATCAGGCCCAGAGAAAATACAATTTTGTTTTGAACAGAGGCGACACATCAACCAACATATAAACAACATATAAACTAATATATCTCCTCAGTGCAATACATTTTATTATGTCTATTCAGTGACTATGAATTCAATTCTGAATTGAATTCAAATTTTTGTAACACATTTATAATGATCCCCAAGATTTCTTAATAATATTCCATAATATTCCTTGAAAACTGCCCTGTTTATATCCTATTCAACAATTGCTCACACTTGGAATATTAACCGATCTCAACCAGGAATTTTTAGTCCCTAGAACAGAGAAACCTTGTTACATTTTCCAGGTATAGATTCTCAGGGCTGAAATTATAGAGGCCTGAGTTAAATTCTTAACTGCAATAACAGGGTGGTCCATTTAAAATATCCTATTTCCAAATCTTCACCTTGACTTATTAAAGCAGTCCAAGAATCATAAATAAGGATTCATTATTTAACTACTAGTTTGTATGTGAATGAATAATGCATAATGGGAAAAAATAAATTTTCCGACTTTTTGAAATTATAGCATTCATGTTTTACTCCTCTCTCTCTCTTGGTGGTAGGGAGGATTCTTGGGACTGTGCCACATTACCCAGATTGAACAAGGCAAGATCGAGTGATTCATGCTCACAGGGTTTGCCTCAACACTTGATTTGACAGCTGGAAGTCAAACTCCATTTGCTTGTGTTGTTTCCAAGGGTAGATAAAAAAGACATTTGAAAAGAATAATTTGGGACCTCTAGGGAGAATAGCGTATTGATTGAGATGAAGTGTGCAAGGCTAAAGGAGCAAATTTCTCCTAAAATGAGATTCAAGAAAATTAAGTAGCAAGGGAGCAATGAAGTAACAATAAATGCTTAATTTGGGAAGGTTTTTAAAGTCTCCCAGAGTTCTTGAATCCTCTGATCTCAGTGCCTTAGATTTAGTCAGTGATTAAATGATTATCTAATATGACAGTGCGGTGTGGTGGGAGTTTCCTCAATAACTTGTGTGGGAACAACCATTTTCTTCCCTTGGAGCATAGAGGAATAAGTACTAGTACATTAGGAGGTAAAAGTAAAATGACAGAATTCTGGACTTTCTTTCAAGTCACTTGAAAAACCAAAGAAAGTCGAAAATGTAGGAACAGTCTTGGCATTGACACCTGAGACAATCTTAGAACCCAGAAAGCGAAAAGCAGCCAGCCACTGAAAGGCTGCAGATTTTGAGCAGCAGACCTTGTGGGCCAGACAGATACCATAGATCTGGGGTGGGCAGCAAGGCTGGAGTTTGACAAATTGGTTCTGGGAAAACCTGGAAGGACCACTAGAGCTAGAAGTGTTGCTCAAAGACATCGACCTCGTATTAGAAATATTAATATAAGTATTAACAGCTTTGTCTGTCTTCAATTGTCTACATTCCCAGTAGAAAATCCAGTGTTTTCAGTTCTTATTATCCACTTCAGGGGCATGGCTGTAAAAAATGTTAGCCAAATGGTGCTATCAAAGAAACAAAAGATGATCGATCTTTGAACAACCTTCTTCTCCTATAGAACAATTAAGGATTGATTATATCTCTGACTATTGGTCTGGATGCAACTAGAGACACCGGCAAAGCAATATAACCATATAGGTTTTAAAGAATATAATAAAAATAAAATCAAACTTAGGAATAAAAAAAAATATTCCCACTACCCTAACATAACACATTTCATTTCTTGCAGTCTTAATTCTTCAATTCAGTTCAGTTTATCAGACCTAGCGTGGATACTATGACAGGGATAGAAAAAATGAGTAAGACACTACTACAGCCAACAAGAAATTTCAAATATTACATGGGTATAAAATATTCATCTATAATAATCATGATGTAGTGTTCTACATTATTCATTTGAGAAAAAGTCTAAGGAAGAAAAGAGGAAGAGTATATTTAACAATTTCTTATAATAGGTTAAAATATTTTTCATAGCATAACATAGACTTCAAATGTATGATTTTTGAGAGTTACATTGTGGAACTATACCAAAATTTTCTTAGATATTTTCCTTTTAGTTGCATGTGAAGATGCTTCCAAAATATTCCTAGTATAAAGATAGTTGTATTAAACATCTTTTAATACATTATTCTCGTCTTGTTTTATATCTTTACACTCAATTGACATGGGAGTGGTTACTATGTCAAAAGATAAATAAGCACATATTAACATATTTTCCCCCTATGGAGAAAAGGTATAGATTCTTTAAAAGCCGTCCAGTTGTCTTTAGTTCCTCTAAAAACATGCAACACTCGAGTAAGAATTGGCAGGTTGCTCACAAAGGAAATATGAGAACATTCTGGGGTGTCTTTAATAGAGAGTTCTAATATCACCTAGTGGGATTTACTTTTATGTATTTGAATGCTTACACTCTTATAACAGTTTTGCTAGTTTTCTCTCTTTTTTTGTCTTTCACTCTTTCCAAGTTCTAACTTCTCTTAACTCTACTAATATAGTTAATGTTAATGTTTTTTCTCTATTGCTCTATTAGAGTTCCCCTATGAATAATACTTAACCTTCTCTGCTCTTTCTAAACATGGCGAACTCCAAGAACACCTTCTCTGAGCTTAACCCAGACCACAGTTTCTTCAGTCCTATAGTCAGCTACAGTAGGACAAGACCATGGTCATCCACGTGATCAAGTATGTGAATCTGCCTTTAGAGTTGACATTCAAGCTGCCTCATTCACAGGAAGTGTGTAAAGGGCACATGATAAGTGCTCAATACATATTAACCCTTGGAAAATTTTGAAGAGATTTTCTATACTTATCATTTTTGTTCAGCTGAAGGTGATATAGTATTACCTCCTGTGAAAAAAAGCCTTCAAATTGCTTTTCTCTCACAATATTTCTTCCCCATCCATTCACCTGTTTCTCCTTATCTTATTCAGAGTGTGAGTGCAATGACTAAATTAGAATAAAAACTCTAACAGTATATCTTCATGCTGAAAAGATTTGTGATTATTCATCAGTTGTGTGTGTGTGTAATATAAACATATATAAACACACAGTTGATTCTTAAACAACTCATGGGTTAGGGGAGTTAGCCTCTCACATAGTCAAAAATCCACATATAACTTTTGACTCCCCCCAAACTTAACTACTAAAAGCCTCCTGCTGACCAGAAGCCTTACCAATAACATAAACAGTTGATTAATACATATTTTGTATGTTATATATATTATATGCTGTATTCTTATGATAAGATAAACTAGAGAAAAGAAAATGTTACTATAAAAAATCATTAAGAAAGAGAAAATGCTTTTCCTATTCATTAACTGGAGGTAGATCATCATGAGGGTCTTTATCCTCATCATCTTCACATTGAGTAGGCTGGGAGGAGAGATTGGTCTTGATGTCTCAGGGGTGGCAGAGGCAAAAGAGGTGGAGAAAGTAGAAAGGGAGGCAGAGAAGGCAGGCACACTCAGTGTAACTTTTATTGAGAACAATCTGTGTGTAAGTGGACCTGCACAGAGAGTCAACTGCATGTATGATTCATACTGGCTTTGAGAGGACATGAGCATAAATAATAAAATCCCACAGATAAAAACAGTATTGGGTTTTTTTGAACTAGTCCTTCTCAGCCTCTTAGACCACTTTTCAATACACTTCGTCCAACAATAATGTCTTCTTCATTTGCCTGAATGTATACATTTCATTATCATAATACTCAGAACTCATTATTTGTATATGATCATATATGTAAACAACATATGTGATATGCATATCATATATATATCAGAAATATATGATATCACATATATGTGATTATATATAAATGATTATTTATCCATATATTTATATATACACAAACACACACATATATAAAGATATTCTTAGGCACATTGTCTCTGCTTAAAAATTTACAAATTCTTAAGAGCTGAGATTGTCACTTGTATTTCCCTCAGTTATTAGAATAGTACTAAATAGAATAAAAATCAGTTTATTGATTGATATTAAATATTAGGTATATAACTAAGGTAATCTTTAATCTATAGTCACAAATAGCCCCCAGATTGAATTTTCTACTGATAGATTCCCTAATTATTTTACTATCATTCACAACTCATTGGATAACCACCAGGAAGAAGCAGATAAGTTTACAGGCACTAGTATTAAAATTAAAGCTGCCAAAGAAGATTGTCTTTGTGAAATGAGAGAGAAAGACTCATGATGTGATTAGAATCAACTCCCTGATCCCATATTGGGCAGAAACCAAAGTATGAAATCATGTCTAAGGACTTGTCTCTGTTGTATCTTTAATCAGAAATTGTGACAGCTTCCTTTTCTCGCTAACTTCTGGTATTCACCTTTTTCCCAGCATAGAAGGCCACTTTCTAGTTTTTCTTTGTTTTTTCTTGATAAATGATTCCATTTTCCCCAACTCGGTCTGCAGAATGGCCAACATTAAATGTTCATTTGTTTAAACTAACAGAGTGTGGTCAGCTGATTCCCAAGGGAGAAGAGGAAGCCAAACAGGTCTAAAATGGCATCATTTAAGAACACAATCAATTCATTATCTTTTTCATAAAGTTCACATATGCACACATTAATCATCATGGCGTGGCACTGGGCAGGAAGTTCTTACCTAAGCAAGTTCCACTCTACAATATATCTTTAGTGTTTAATGGCCTTTGCAGCTTAGATTTTATTGTGTGCTCACTCATCTGTTATTTTATGAGCCAGTCTGTGTCTTTGTGATGAACTGATTAAACAACTGGTTTTGAAGTGAAATTCATAGGCAAGTCAACATTCTATCCCTATCTAGCTAAGGATTTTGGCCACTTATGATCTTGTCTTTTCTCTAGTACATCAAGGTTGGGGGTGAGGGGAAGCTTCTGGAAGAACTTAAGGCTCCTTAATATATTAAACAGCTGAAGAATTCTGATGGTGACTGAAAAAAGAGAAAATTAAGGGAAAATCTTGGTGACCATCTTCAAATATGCAAAGGGTTATCAGTGTTAAAGGAAAAAAAATATGCTCTTCTCCAGAGGATAGACAACAGTGCTATGAAAAAGAATGAGAAGCAAGATAAGAACTTTTTCAGCACTCAACAATAAAGCAAATAAACTGAAAGGGAGTTGAGATTTTACTCAATGGAATGATTCTGGAAGAATCTGAGTGAGGATTTGTCAGGAGTATTGAAGCGGATCATGCATTAGATCTTGAGATTTGGCTAGGTGACCTTTCTGGGAAGAATTCACGACGATAAGCGTAGTGTAACATTTAGCAGTTTTACCACTTCCCAACTGGTCAATCTGGTGAAATAACCAGTTCGTTTCCTCTCTTCTTTCTTCTTCTTTTCCTTCTTTTTTCATTTCCTCCCTCTATTTCTTTCATTCTACTTGTGTTTTTTGAGTTGTTTCTTTTTTTTTTAACTCAACATAAACCTTTTTAAATAATGATTATTTTTATCTTCTTATAGATAAGCATTGTCACAGCTTCAAGTACTGCAGTGTTGCAAACATAAAATCCAGACCTAATTTGGGTACCAAAGTTTACCTTTACTTCTATGGTCAGCAACCTTTCCTAACTAGTGTGATTGCACTCTTCAAACTAACTGGCTTACATTAACAAAATTCAGAACAGATCGTCTCATTTCTCTTCTGAATAAGGAACTAAAAATTGCTTAATTCTTTATTTTAGAAGCAAG
>NW_012155951.1:1744100-1746779 GCF_000956105.1 Propithecus coquereli | reverse complement strand
ATATTTTGGGAATTTTATTAGAAATTGATTAAGCAAGTAAAAATTGTTTTCTATGCTATCAACGAGCACTTCAGGTTATATATATTTAACAGATAGTTAGTTGTCCACTTACAATGCTCTGAGATAATAAAGAGAAAACTCAAAGTAGTGAAAAAAATCTACTAGTTTTCAATTCTATTACACAGTCACTTCAGTGCCATGGAAAAAAATAGATTTGTTTTAAAAGTGATTAACTTATTTGACTGCATCTGCCACCTGTTTCTATTGGTTGTTTAATGGTGGGTCTATCCATCCGGAACATTCTTTCCTATACTATCACAGGTTGACCTAGGGAAGGCCCCCAAGGATAAGACAGATTCCAAACTCTGGGATCTTTAAAAAGCCATCGGTCTACCACTTTTCTTAGCTTTGGGATTGGACTGATTTTAAGTAATAACATAGACATGTGTTATTCTTCAATTTGTTTGTCTTCTATACAAATGATCCACCACCATTTGCACTGGTTCTTTGCTTTTAACTTATTCATAGATTTTCAGTCATGGCTAGGGCAGTTAGAAGCCTGAAATCTTAAAAAGCTAATGTTTGAGCCTGATATCTCACTACACGAAGCCTAAACTGATACATCCAGAATGGCTAAAAATTTCTCCATAATTTTTCTAAAATTTTAATTCCCCATATCTATTGGTCAAATTTCTTTCTTTACCTTTGGCCAAGTCAATTCTTATGAGGAGTCTTCCAAGATTTCCCCAGTTTTTATTGCTGCATAGGATTTTGTTTACACCTAAATTATAACTCACCTGCAACGTTAGAGCTACCTATATTTTCCTGAACATCTCTGCAAGTTCCATATGTGGCTTTCTACCCTTCCGGCTCAGAAACATGATCCTTAGACGCTGACTCACTCTGTTCATGAAGTGCCAAGGCACTTGGGCAGCTCTCCTTCCCTCTAGACTTCTATATTCCTCCTTTCTTTCTCTCCCACAGCTTTCTTTCTCCCTAGGCCCAATGTTGGCTGAGGACACATTTTTCTTAGGTCTTGCTTTCTCAAAGCTTGTGGATTCAAGAACACAAACCATTTTCATATCAGAAGTTTTACTGTTTTTAGGAAGAGAGACTTGGGAAAACAATAATAAGAACGACATAGCAAGACAAACTTCTAATTTCTAAAGCTCTTATAATCACGTCTACTCTTCTTCTCTTCCTCTCAGTTGCGTTGAGATGGGCTTTTATCATGGGATTTAATTTCTAAAATGGAAATTACCAAATTTCCTGTCTATCTCCTGACTTGACTTTGAGAGACGTAATGTGAATCACTTATTTTTGAAGGCCTCATGTCTTTACCTCTGGTCCTAATGATGCAATCAATGATGTCCCCTCTGTTTCCAATGACGAATTCTATTTTTGGAAAACATCCAGTGTCTACTCAGATTCTGCCTCAAATTGAGATATTCATGTCTGAGCATTTTTCTTCATTCCTCCCTGAAAGGTATGCTTTTGAAGAGGAAGGATCAGGTAAGTCTCCTTTGTGTTTACACTGTATATATTTTGTATTTTGTCATTATATTTACACGTAACAGGTTTGATGTATAATTGCTCAACGATGTGATTTGGATGTAATAATTTTCCACAAAGATGTGACATAATATCCAGATTTTCTCTTCCATCCTGTGGAAATGCTTTGACTTGAAGTACAATATAGTGCATGATTGATAAACCTGGGAAATGAGCAAGAGTTCTCAGTGAGGTATGTAGGGGCCAACGGAAAACTTCCCCTTTGCCCTCTGAAGCTTCACTGAAAATCACTGACAAAAGGCAGTGGAAAGGAATAGGAGGAAAGGAATACAAATTTATTATTGTGTACAAAGAAGCCTTCAGAGTGAAGACCCATAAACACATGGGAAATTGTCCATTTTTATGCTTAGGTTCAACAAAGTATGGACAGTTATGTAGAAATATGATTAGACACAAAGGGTATGATCTAACATGACTAGGGGAAACCCAGCAAGGCCTGTCTGTCTGCAATCTACTTGGCCTCTCTGAGCACGCATTCTTTCCTTTTGGCTATGGGGCAGGATCCTCTCTGCAATGGGGGTGTTATAACCTACAGTCAAACAAGGTAGTTCAGATAATTTTTTTATGGCCTGTTTTTACATAGAATGGTGAAGGGAAAGTTTGAGTAATATTTTGGGGTTATATGGCTGGATTTGGGGAAAAGGGGTTCTGGTTTCTATGATCCACCTTGGGGAAGAGGAATTCTAGTTTCTATTACTAGCCTAAGGCGAGAATGGAACTGAGAGACAGGAGGGCAGGAGAAGGTCAGAGAAAACCTTTTGCTTCTGAGGCATTTATTTTTGGGTATTGTTTTATGTGTCTCAATAGGTGTATATGATGGCTACGGTGATGTAGTTAAGAGATGCTTGTAATGGTTTTTTGCTCACTATGGAGAGTTTGAGTAAATTTTGGTTTGTTTTTCATGCTCAGAAAGTTTCAGGACACAGAGTATAACATAGGCACTTATCAAATATTGCTTAGGGAAATGTTTCATGCCATTGGGTTGCTTACTGACAAGTTGGGAATAAATCATATGCATTAAGTTTAGGTCATGGCAGGTGCTCAATATATTAATATTTCTTGAAAGACGAAAACTAAAATATTCACGAAGACATTAAGAATATATAT
>NW_012155951.1:1741415-1744050 GCF_000956105.1 Propithecus coquereli | reverse complement strand
TCTCACATTTCAGCTTATCTTAAACTGCTTGTAGAGTTTGTATTACCAGCTACCCACATTGAACACCATCATTTAGATTTAATGTCTACACTTTCCAAAATCCTTCTTTGCCTTATAACTCTGGCTAACCCCAAGAGCAGTACCTGCAATCCTTGTTTATCAGCCATGATTAACTGTGCTCATTTTACACAGGGAATAAAAAGGAAGGATTATTTCATAAGCTCTGACACATTACACTAGACCAATGGTCTTGAAGGCCTTCAGGGATAGAGTTAAACACTTTTGATAGAACTTAGGTGATGATTTCTCAGGGAGAGCAGCATTCAGTCACTCATTATGCAGCTTATTACTCACCTGGATTCCATGAAGGGCTTGGACCCTGTGGTTCACTTTTCAGAAATTGAGAGTCCCTCATGCCTATCTTGGATAACAAAGGTTTTCTATTTTGGTTTTCTGTGTATACTATTCCCCCTTTAAATGCCCTGACTCCTGTACTTTCTCAGTCTTTAACATTCACCAGCAGAAAATCCCTTCCTTATATTGAGTATTAGGTGATGTTCTCTGTCAAGTCTGGTACTCTTACCATTACATTATTCTAGATTTTCACCTAAATGAATCTATTCAAACCAGCCTCCCACTTAGAATACCCACTCCACTTTTCTACATTTAACTCTTGATATACAGAAAACTGACTATGGGATGTTGAATTTGAACCTCAAAAGAATAAACAAAAACACCTTTACATTTCAAGGTCTGGCAGTGACCTTTCCTCTTCCATGTTTTTTCTTTGACCAACCTTGATGACTCAATCTTCAAAAATATTTTTAATCTGGAATTTCTAGGATCTATTTGAGGACTCTATAATACCTCTCAAATATTATTATAAAAGTATCGTTCTACTTATATTGTGCATAGGTGTGGTTTGTGTATAACTGTGCATCTGAAGGGGCCCAGAAAGTTTCAACCCAACATATGACACCCTGGTATGTTGATATTTTAAATTAAAATGCTTGAAGTTCAGCAGATGTTGGAAGAGGCTCTACTCTGCTATTCCTTTATCTACCTAAGGATGATGATAAAGAGAATACAATTGTCTTCCAATCCCCTCCCTGGAATTTGAATATCTATCACAGGTAAAAAACTGAAGAATGTAACTGCAGGTGGACAAACTTCTTCACAAGATAATATCAAATTCCAAAGACAATTATTTACAAGCTAATTCCTGTCCCCCAGTCCATTTATTCTCCCTAATAAACATTTTACTACCCTTCAAAAGACTTGTCCACATTCCCCATTTCCTCCTGTTCTATGAAGAAGGGCATATAATCATCTGTACCTCACCGGCTTATTTGGGTAATCATTCTGTGATTTTCCCCAGTGCACATTAAATTAAAATTTACATTCTTTTACTCCTGCTAATCTGTCTTCTATCAGTTAATTTTTAGTGAATCTTCAGAGAGCTAAGTGGAAGCTTTCCTTCTTCCACTCTACACATCTAAAAGGTAGAAATAAAGTTTCAATTACTTTTTAATACCCATAGTCAATAATATTGCATATCATATCATAAATACATAATACTTCTACTATTAAATAAATACATACTTCGATGAAATAAATACTTGCTAATTGCCTGTTAAAAACATAGTGAAAATACAGATAGAAACCAATGGAAATTCTAACTCTTAGAAGTAAAGAGTTCAAAAGGGCTCTTTGTTTTCCACTATTATTAGGTTGAAAGCCAGTAGAGCAAGCACTCAATGTTCCCAACGCTGAATGTGGAAAATGACTTCCCAAGTAAGTGTAGTGAAGTGAATATTGTAAGAAAATAGGATCAGGTCCCTAGGAGGCCAATAAGGTTATGTTGCTTCAACCTCATGATTCAGTGTTTGCCAGGGAGATCATTTGCGTAACTAATGCAAGAGAACAGCTGCAAGTTTGCATGCGGTGGAGGTAAATTTAGGTGTGAAAGCAAGCTAATTGCATTGGTGTGTGCCAAACTTTTCAGGTGCTAACAAGATCCTGCTTAACGACCCGGGGGGAGCTGGAAGGAGATCCCAAAATGCACTTGAACATAAGCTATTGACTCACATCCTAAAATCAGTCATGGAAAACTCACACACACACACACACACACACACACACACCCCCAAAAAAACTTTTTACAAATATCTTGATTGAGATTGAGGTTAATCTGTCAAATGTCAACCTACATAGATAAAATAAACCTCATATAAGTAATTTATCTTAACTCTTTCAGAGAAAATGTAGATTGAGTCTAAATCAAATGCTTTGACTGAACTGGATACTTCACAACAAGATTTAGAATTTCTAAAATCTCTATTCGTGTCTAGAGAGTAATCTGTTGGCCACAATTTTCACAATGTTTTGGGAGAAGATTCTAATTTCAGAAATGAAGTAAAATGTATTTCAGTTCTTCATCGTGACCTTGAATGCATAATGCATGTGTGTTTATAAAGTCTCTGGTTAATTAGGCCAGGTGCAGTGCTGCACACCTGTAGTCTTAGCTACTCAGGAGGCTGAGGCAGGAGGATCACTCACGTGAGCCCAGGAATTTGAGCCCAGCCTGGGCAACATCGTGAGACTTCCCACCCCCCAAATCTCTAAAAAATAAATA
>NW_012155951.1:1739209-1741365 GCF_000956105.1 Propithecus coquereli | reverse complement strand
CTCATTTCTCTTCTGAATAAGGAACTAAAAATTGCTTAATTCTTTATTTTAGAAGCAAGGTTGCACCTTTAGGTGGTATATATTTAATAAATAGAGTCCAAGAAAAGAAACAAAAGTGGCAAGGGCATTTCCAATTCATCCTAAAACACATGACAATTTTACCTTTAAAGTTCGCCTATAGAAGATTATAGAATATTTTCAAAATCTGTTAAAAAATGTGCTGGGTAAACAAAATTTCCTATTTTCTTAATTTAATATAATTTTGGTTTCATTGAATATGTAAAATAGTGTGTTCCTTATAAAGATTTCTCCTATATTTACCAATTTCAATTAAATCACTCCTTCGCCTTCATTTCTTTATATTAAATTAGAACTCTCTCCTCCCCAGCACTGTTTTATGCCAGCTCTTTAAAGATTTATGCTGCCTTCTGCTGAATTATTACTCAAAAGTATTTCTATACAAAATTGGGCTGAATTCTTTACATGCTAAGCCCTTCTAAGATTGATGTCTATCATCATCTGTATTTTGAAAGTTGAGGAAGAAGTTAAAGAGGAATTAGGCCTGTCATCATTAATAGACCCTGAATCACAGCTGAGATTAGAAATCAGGAGCTCATACCACAAATAATAGTGAGAAGAACAGCAACTTCATCACTCACCAGTCACCTAACAGGTTGCCCTCCAATATCATCTTTATTTTATAGTGCTATATTTCTTACCTCTGGGGATCTTTGTGAAATGGATGGGATGATGAGCTGGGCTGTGATAGATGAAACCATGTTGATTGCTTGTTTTCCAAGATTGAGGACTTCCTGAATGTTAAACCATACTCCATCTGTGGCGGACTACTTCAAATCAGCCTTATGATCCCCACCTCCTGGTGCCCATGCTCTCGTATAATCCATTCTTCCCAAGTATGGTTGCAATCTGTGACTTTATTCTAACCAGTCGATATGAAAAAAGTGATGGTATGTCACAGCTATGATTATGTTACGTTATATATTCTCTGTCTTGCTAGTGGACTTGCTGTCCCACTGGCCTAAAGAAGTAAGCAGCTATCTTATGAACTGTCTATGGAGAAGACCACATGGCAGGGAGCTGAGGAGTTGAGGATGACCTCCAAGTGACAAGCAGCAAAAAGCTGGGGCTCTCAGTCATAAACCACAAGGAAATGAATTCTGCCAATGATTATGTGAGCTTAGAAGTAGATTTTTCCTCAGTTGAGCCTCCAGATGAGATCGCAGTCCAGCCAAAACATACTTTGACTGGAACTTTGTGAAATCTAAGTAGAGGACTCAGATAAATCAGGCCCAGAATTCTGACCCACAGAGACTGTGAGGTAGTAAGTGTGCATTGTATGAAGCTGCTAAGTTTGTGGTGATTTTTTACATAGCATAGAAAACGAATAGGCTCTCTTTTCAGATGAGAACAATAAGGGTGTTAACTACAATGAAGACATTTCCCAATAAACTCAAAAAAGGGACAGCTGTGGGGCTGATGATAAAGATGTTGTTTGCTTGCTTGTTTTTGTTTTTGTTTTGTTATCTTACTATAAGAAGAAACACCACAAGATCAGACTTAAGGCTAGCCTCAGTAGACTTAGAATTTTTACCTTTTCTCTTTCCATAAACTTCAGGAAAATATTCTGCGCAGCTGGAAATACAGGAAGAATGTCTGAGGATGCCACAAATGGTGACAAAATGTTCAGCATTGTAAAGAAGCTATGATTTTATTGGAAGCCTTAAAGAAACCTTTCAATTCCCATCACACATATTGGCCTATGTTTAGATGGCTGTTTTTAAAACAAAAGATCAAAAACAAGAATTATGGCTATTTCAAGCATTAGAAAAATGAGAAAGAACATAAAAAGGAAGAAGAGAAGGAAGGCAGAAAGGAAGTTAGGAAGGAAGGAAAAGGGAATAAAGAAGAAAGAAAAGGGGAAGACAAGAAGGGAAGAAACAAGGGAGAAAGGAAGGAAAAAAAGAAGATTGACCCATGGTAATAATAACTGTTTTTCTAAAGATATATAAAATACAATTGTTTATAAAACACTATAGCCAAGTAGTTACTTTCACTTTATGTAAATATAGACTAGTTCACATAGAACAAATGTCAGAAAGAAATAGAAATGCTTTATTTCATATTATGGTTATTAT
>NW_012155951.1:1704732-1722804 GCF_000956105.1 Propithecus coquereli | reverse complement strand
TTGAATCAATTTCCTATTCTTTCCTCACTGGAGATGAAGAACAGCTGGTTCCTGTCCTCCATTTAATAGATCATCATATTTCAAGCACAATTCTCAGAGCAACCTTTAGTCTCTTCTTTGCCAAGCTAAACAATATGACTTTCTTAAACTTTTCCTGTGGGACCTATTAACCCTTGAGTCATTGAACACACATTTGAAGAACATTGCCTTTCATAATCCACAACATAAGCCTGTTAATTGTAGGTAAAGTGAAAGAAAAAAAATACTTTGACAACAACTATTATGCCTTGGTAATTATTCCACTATCAAGAAAAAGAAAATGTTTGTACCACGGCTACATATAAAAGACAATGTAATTTGAAGGATGTATATTTAGGTCTCTTGTTCCAGACACATCCTCAAAATATAGCCACTAGATAATGAGAATTATAGTTGACTTGTCCATCATAGTTGTTTTTATGGTCCCTAGTTACGGTCATAAGCAAATGTACCATGTGGTGATCCATATGGATCAACAATAGGAATAGGTCAGCCAATCAATTGACTTTTTTACTTAGAAGCTGTTTCCTGCCACAATGCTTTAGTCTGAGCCCCTCAAGTCTGTCCTTTAAGGAAGCATAGTCCAACACAGAGACAGGAAATAGGTTTTATGCCATCTGCGAAGTGGATTCCTTGACTATTTGATGAGATGCAATGTTTTTTGAGGTTGCATCCCTGCTTAGCAGGAAAGCAAGTCATCATTGATTAACAGTGCCTGCCATGCCTGTGTATGAAGAAAATAGTGATATATATATGATATCTATTAATATTTGTCATATTGGAATTGCAAAGACCACTGTATTGTCAGGCAGAAGCCTGAATTCTAGAACTCTCCAGCATAAGACTCTTAGGAGCTTATCTAAACTTTCTTAACCTCAGATGCTGTAAAATAGAAATATTATTTTAACTTCCTGAAAGCAGTATGCAGAAGTAGAAATCCTGAAATTACTTAAAGCTCCAAAACATGTGATTCTAAGTATCTTTGAAGAACACTGCTGACTCAGGTTTCATCAACTCAACCAAGAGACATACAGCTGGCATTTTACCATCATATAGTCTTCTTGGCTGAAAGTGGCTATTCCAATAATTGAATCCAATAATTTATTTCTGGGCCAATGGAATCTGAAGTTACACATTAAAATATGAAAAACAGGAAAATAAGGTGGGAAAGAAAAATAACTACTGTATTTTCCATTTGATCATTATACTCTATTTTGGTGGCTGTCAAAAACAATATCTAATTTATAATATTTTATATTTAAGCATCTGGCAGTTTGATTAATTTGATTAATTAATTTCTTAGAATTCTGTCAACTCTGCTGCACCATAACTCACATGAAAAGCTACACAATGAAAACTAGTTTTAAAAAGAATTAAGGATGTCATTATTTGAGGTTTAATATTATTAAGTTCTCACCTGGAAAAGGCAAAATAAAGTAAAATTAAAAAATTAAGAGAAAAAGAAGTAGATCTTCAAGTTAAATGTACATTGCAAAGATATGGAACAAGTGCTTTATTTTAAGGTTAGGTTTTATATATATTTCAAAGGATGCTAGATAATTGGTTTCTTTAAAGGAGTATTTGTTGGGAAATGCTTTCTTATATTTTAGAGCTGGTGTTTGATTTCTAGTTAAAAATGAGGCTGCTAGGTACTTTTGAATGCTGTCTTCTGCTTGGCACTCAAGTGTGGTAAGTTCAGCAGGATCCTCATGGAGAAGGTCTGCTAAAGAAGTGGGGCATATCCTTGGGTCAAATATTTTCCACTGGGGGTAGGAAATCGATTCATTTGCTGCACTAGTTGTTATACAATCTGCTATCTGGACATCATACCGCTGATATGTTGAAAACATCTCTCAACTGACAGCTTTCTGAACTGGTTTTCTCAGCTATCCAGCTGTTGGGCTTATAGCCACCCCACGTTTTCCTGACCACTGCAATTTCGCAAGCAGGGGCCTAGTGAGGTAATCACCTGACCTCAGCAAAACCATTGTATGAAGGGAATTTCGTTAACATTATTGTCAGCGCAGCTGGATAGACTGCTTTCCTTTGCAGATTTGAAGTCTGTGAATTCCGGAGGCCTGCAATGGTGTTCTTGGGTTCCTGCTGGCATGTGGCTGCATCTGGCTCATACTTCTTTCTTAGGTGGTTAAGCAAACTGCCCATTTCTGGAAAAGTTCAGATGCACACAAAAAAAGTATACATGTGGCTTCTCTCATTACATGCGATTGACCTATCATTTCAAAATTAGAGTAAGGGAGTATGCAAGGGGGCCAGAATCTACATCCTCTCTCAACTCTTCCTACGTGCCTATTTGCAGGTGTAAATGCTTGTTAGGTCTGTGTGAGCACTTGAATGGAGAGCACATAAATTGACATATTTTATTCTTGCCCACATAGACAATTGCATATCCTGAGACAGATTTATCATCCAGAACAGTACTATCTTCTTAGAGACTTTGTGTTTTGAATGATTTCACATTTGTCTTCAAATATTTTTCATATTGATTGAGAACTCCCTGGACACAGGAGAGGGGTATACACACAAACCGAAGGCGGGGAAGAAAGAGCCAGAGATGTCAGGGTTTGGGGAAAGGGCAGAGAGCTTCAAGTTTATGCCTGTTGAAACATGGAGTAAGAGGAGGGGCTCAGGGACTAATGATGCCACACGACCTTAAGCACATTTTGGCATTAGTATTTGTGTTCTCTCACCATCACCATGTGCACCATCTAAACACTAGGTTCCCAACTGTTTTCCCTTAATCTGTACCTTACTCAGGCCAGGCACATTTCCCTCTGGCTGCGGGTCAACTAAGTGACTTCACTTTCTCCCCATATTCAACATTCCAGCTCTTCAGTTCTAGCTTGCAGTTACATATTACTGTATGAGAAGATATCATTAACTAGTAACCTAAAAATAGGTGACTAGCTCACAGTGACTTAGAATCTTAGATCTCAATGAGATGTGTATATTTGAATAAGAAATTGGTAGAGACTGAGATAGCTTCATCGAAATAAATAATGAATGGCATAGTCTCTGGTGCTATGCGATGGGGCAGACAACAATTGATCAGAAATACCATCTTGATGCTCCCCGAATCAATGCACGGATGTCTGTAAAATTATAAAGTAATGTGCAGTGTTCAACATATTCCAGGTACTATAGTCAAGGGGTACCCCCCAAATGGAAGGAACTGGGTTTTATATCTAATATATGGAATCTACTGTTTCTCAAAATCAGACATGGTGTTCAGAAGTAAAAATAAAACAGAAACAGATTCCTGAGAAACAGAGAGGAATTCACAGGCAGCCTGATGAGATGTGTGGGTGTTAGGGGACAGTTTAGCCATTCAATGCCAACATAATGAAGTGAACCTTGACCACCCATCCACCACCCTTGCATGGTCCTGAATCATACGGGCCACTGTGCAGAATTACTAGCAGTTCCAGTGTGACTATATTCCAACAGCATTTGAAAGAATTCCTAAAGCCCCAAATGTTTCACAGTCAAACAACTGTTCTCAGGACCTCCTTTCAGTCATGAGACAGTCTCTGACAACCTGTGAGCTCAGGGACTTCAAGGCAAAGACCTGGCCATGCCCTCCTTGAAGAGTCAAGGAATCTTCTGCAGGATCGTAAGTTACCACAGGAAAATAATGTCCCTCTCATTTTTTTTTGGTGTTGATTTTTAAAGAAAAAGGATTAGCATAGCTAGGAGGATGCCGCTTCCCACACAGCTGGTGACACATTTTTCATACAACCTATATCTGGTTTCAGTACTGAAAGTCCAGAAGACTTGAGTTCACTCATCCTGAGACCACACTAATTGAAGTCTCTTGAATGTTATTCTTCATATATGGAATGTTTGAATAAAGTAAAGCAGTTAAGTTGCACCAACCCATGGACCCATCTGCCCTCATTCCAGGGGAAGTCTCTATGAGATAGCTCCAGCTTCCTTGCAATCCTGGCCTGGGTTGAAACTACCTTTTTCATATTTTGTCCTTAATACAGCATATTTTATTAATTGCAATGAACATGAGTGTTTGGACCCCGCATCTTTGTTTCAATCTTTTCAGGTAAGCAAATGAGAACATTTGCTGAATGTTCACTGTGAACAGGGCATTCTACTAGTAACTACATTTACATATAAAGCAATACACACACACACACACACACACACATACAACAGAACAAAATATAAATAACACTGCTTTCCTGCTTCTAAAGTTGGAGTGAAGGAGGGATGTTATAGGTGGAGATAATACAGATATTCTACTCTAAATCAATCAGAACTCTAGTGAAAACTCATCTCCTGAGAGTTGATTATTCTGCTAATTGAGATTCAGACTTTCTCTCAGGTCATAGTCACTGTTCTGCTGTTCCAGTGCATGGCAGTCTCTTTCTCTGCTCACTTCTTACAACAATTTTGATGGGCTATCAAACAACATTCGCGGGACTGATATTTATTGGTTTGCACCTGTCCTACCTCCCTGCTTATATGATAAAATTTCTGAGAGTGGGAATCTAGACTTACACCTTCTGGTATTCCTCATTCTTGGCACAAGGTCCCACCCAAAGGACTCAATAATGTGACAAGACAGCCACTTTTCACACTTAAGATCTCAATTGAAATGTCCCCTTATCAAGGAGTCCTTCCTAGGAAGCCTATCTAAAACATTGCCCATCACTGTAAGTCTACTCTTCAACATCCCTGCTATTTCCTTAGTAGCACCTCTTTTGTAACTATTTGCTTTCTATGCTTCCTTATTTTCTGTTTATCCTACTAGACCAAAATCTCCATAAAAGTGGAGACTTAGCTGGTTTCATTCCCCATTGTACAACCAGATTTTAGCTCATTCACTAGGGTATTAAAGAAAAAAGGAAAATAAATATTTTTGAATGAATGAGTAATATTGTATGTATGGATTCTCAAGATGATGAAGAAGATGATAATGATGATAGAAATAAACTTTTGCAAGAAATCTCGTAGATGTAATACATTAATTCTAAATAAGCTTCTGATCCCCACTCTTTAAAAACAAAATTTTGCTAGAAACAGTTAATGTAGTTAAAGAAGGTAGAAAAAGTATGTAGTTTTTGATGAGTTTGGGTACAAAGATGATGTTGACTGGGGTGGCTGAGCATTAAGTTCCATGGAAAAGAAACTGGTCTGGGTCATATAGGCTCTGGGCTGTTGATGATGGCTTGGAGTCCAGGAATCTGGGAGTATCCCATTTGAAAATGAAAAAAAAAAAAGAAAAAGTAATAAAAAGAGCAGCTCCATCACGATCATCGCCTTCATTTCAGTTTGTGTCATTGGAGATAACTCTCTTTTCTTTTTTCCCAATCCAGTTGACAGACATAATTGTTCTCCTTTCATGCATATTCTATCCTTGCTGCCAGTTGTTAAGTAGATACATATGTGAGTTTCTTGCCAAAGTGGTCTCATTATTAGATCCCAGATGGGTAACCAATCACTACAACCCATGTCTTTGACAGTAGCCTGGACCTTTTCATATCTGTCTATGACAAATTGAGGTCTAAAGGAAAGGACCTTGAAATTTCATCAACAAAACACACCTACATTCTTCCCTTTATTTCCTTGGTTACATATGCTCACCATGGTTTTGACAGTGTTTTTGGACCAGTATGGAAAAAGAAAAATCAAAAACAAATCTTAAAGCCATGAATAGGTGGCCATATCCATTATTTGTTATCAGCTTGATCTCAGGAAAAGCCAATGGGTTCAGTTATTCATTACCATTATTGTCATCACAAGTGATCATTAATCAGAAATGGACATTAAGGGACTCTTAGGATACAATGAAGTATAGGGAATTGTTCTAGAATCCAAGAAATTCATAAGACATAGTCTAGGGCTACTTTCTCGACCAATCACTATCATGGAATCCATAGTCATGGGACAGGAAGCAGCATTAGAAGTCACGTAATCAATTGCCTCACTTTATAGCTGTGCAAACTGAATCCAAGAAAATGTAGGTGACTTGTTCAAGGTTATTAAGGGTGCTAATGGCAGAGTCAGAGCCAGGGCCCTTGATACTGCACCAGGTAACAATTTAGAAAGAATTAATTGACATGAATTGAACATAGAACAGGAACCGGGACAGCACCTTGCGGAGTACAAAAATGCTTCGGAGCTGCCAAATATGAACCCAGAGAAAGAAATTACAATAACAGCCACCATTTATTGAGAAGCTATTATGTGCAGGGCACATCACTGACATTTTATAAAATGATCTCTAATACTCACAACAGCCCTGCAAGGTAGATTCTATTCATTCTATTTTCCAAATGAAGAAACAGATTCAGTAAAGTTAATGAAATAGCCAAAGGTCACAGAAGTTAGAAGCAAGATTCACACAGAACTATGCTGAACCAAAGCTCATATTTTCTGCTAAACCAAATGTTGTGAGGGAATACTGAAGATGTAGGGGCCATGTTTAATCTGAACAGATAGCTTATATAATGGAAGCATGGGGGGGTAGGTTCAAAATGATCAAATTGGACATGATTATGGGATATTGTTCATTCTGGACTAAGGAGTTAGGACTTTAATAGAGATTTACTAACTGAGTTATATTTAAAACTTGGTGCTTCAGGAAGGGAACCCGTGTAGTGAAGACTGACGATCAACCAGTTGGAAAGTTGATAAGGACATGGATACAATAGTACGAGTTTCTTTTTCTTTTTTTTCTTTCCCCATTTTCTCCTCAAAATACTCAGAACTATTCTAGTGGGAGGATTTGAAAAGTGATCTTCATTCAGTCTTGAGAGGCATTTTTTCTTCCTTCACAGCCAGTACTGATTTTCAGGATGTACTTACTTCTAGCAACTGCTTTGATTGGTCACACATCTGTTCTGATGAACGCATCCAGGCCATAGCAGATGTTTCCCTTTTGAATATAATTTCTATGTAAATCTAAATAAATCCAAACAATCCTTCAAAGGTGCAGGCCCTACCTTCTCTGAGCACCATATCATTCAACATTTTCATTAGTTAGTCCTTATATGTTAATCTAATGACAGTGTTGCATGGGGCCCTGAAATTTTAAGTTTTAGTCAAGGACCTTTCCATCTAGGACCTTCCACTTAAAATAGAACAAAGGAATCCTTCAAAATGAGAGAAAAAGAGACAAAGAGAGATTGATCTCATTGACACAGAGTTCTATCATGTCTTCTTGTGAATCAAGGTGATTGGTGCTGGTGGGTTTTCACAGAATGGTTGATAAAGCTGTTCAATATTTTGCTCAGGCCAACCTTTCACCCTTCATCCTTCTACCCCTTATTAACAGACATCAATCCTTCTTGCCACTCAGAGTAATCTTTGTCTCTTCATTCTATCTGCATGAACCCTCTTCTTCATCTGGAAAACTCCTTATTTATGCAACCACAGAATTCTATATTTGAACATCTCAGGACAATTACATTTTATGATTGTTGATTTGATTGCATGTTTCCCCTTTAAACTGGAAATTTCCTATAGATGAAAATTTTTATTTTCAAATTAGGTTTGATTTTCAACCTGTAACAGAATAAGGCACTGCTCTATAAATATGTTCATAAGGAAATACTGAAGAAAGAAAGGATAGAAGAATGGAAGAAATATCTATATGTAGCAGAACTAAATCTACCAGTAGCTATGATTGTTTTTTTCTGGGATTTCTAATTTCTCAATTTATGCTTGATTAAAAGAGTGAGTGAGATCAATTGTGTTACCTCAACATGGAGATCAGATATTCCTATGTCTATATGTTATACCAACCAAGAAAAACATCTACAGAAACATGTGGATCATTGGGAACATCAATCATATATAAATATTGAATAATTAAAAATCCAGATTCAAGTCATCGTTTCAGCTGAAAGCATTATCACTCTTAGCTTTTACCCAGAACCTACCAAAGGACTGGGAACATGTTACTTGAGGGAAGAGGTAATGGTTTAGTCATTATACTGTTTAAACTGTAGGCCTAACACAGTATCTGGTTCATAGAAATTTTTAGATTAAAATTTGAGTGAATGTTAAAATGATATTGCATGCTGTATGCTTGTTGACTGAGTCCTGGTTTTGTTACTAAGTAGTTGTCTAATCTCCATGAGCCCCAATTTCCTCATCTGTGAAGAGGAATGAAAAAAAATATGTATGTATATATATATATATATATATATATATATATATATATCTCCATTTTTGCTGTTCTGAAGATTACTAGGGATAATACACAAGAAAGACTGAATAAATGCTAAAGTGTTTAAGAAATGTGAAATATATCTGCTATTGATGGACTAAAGTAAGTAAATTAGTTCTCCCTATAAGGAATAGCAATTTCCAGGGTGCAAGTGAGAAAGTTATTGATAAATATTAAGAAAGGTAAGGATAAGAGGAATCTATCTTTTTTCCAATTTTGCCTCTCAAACTGTTTTTATTTCATGCTTTATCATTTTCTTATCAGTTAAAAGGTTGTCTCTTTTGAATGGCCTCTTCAGGTGTTATGACTTAGCTTTACTTTGCAAATTCTAATTAAAAGAGCTAAGGTATAGTCTAGGGAGGTCCAGGTGAATGGAGATGTGTCACTACTGGAACAGACTTGGCTCTCTCCATGGGAATCCATCACTGAAACAAAGGGGCTCCCACTTAAGTAACCTATGAGCATCAGTTAATCACTGAGCAGAAATTTCTGAGAAACATACTTTATCAATTACTTAAAAAATAGGTATTTTTGAAAAATCAAGATTCATCAACTTGTGTCTGATCAGATGCAATTCTTTGACATTTATCATCAGAAAACTACTGTCCCACTGCTGGTTTATTCATTTGGTTTAGCATTTCTGTAAAGGAGATAAAGTTGTGGGTTCAATTTCTTAACAAATATCTTCACGTTTTCTCAAGAAGTAAGATGTTCTTTCTGTGTCTATCTGATTTCTGTTGAAGGAGGAGCCAGAAAGAGAGTAAGAATAGTTGGAAAACCAGTTGACACTTGGAAAGGGACTGGGGAGGAATACATCCTCCTTGTGTTCTCATTCTCTCCAGGAACTAGGCTCGGTGATGATATACATATATTCTTTCATCTAATCCCTTCAAGGGAGAAATTTGAATTTTCATACACCAGAGGAGAAACCAGGGCTTAGTGATTCCAGGTAACTCACCAAAGGTAATTCACATGCTAAGTGCCAGAGAAGATATTGAAACCAGGTGTGTCAGACACTCACTGTGGCACTACAGGGTCACAGGTGATGCAGGATAGCTTCCTTTCACCCCAGGAACCTTTCCCCATGGTCTCCATCTTTCTCTCTGATCCGTAATGGACTACATTAAGGGGCTCTCATGTCATCTGGTTTCCATTTGGATTTAGTCGATAGAAGCCTAAGAGGGAGATGGGAAAAAGGAAGCAGGAGGGGAAGGCGGGGTATTTATTACCTGGCTCCTTCCCTGCAAGATCTCCTTGGGATATCTGTGTTCCTCAACAGAAGACCACTGCTTTTCTCAAGGTGGCTTGTTTAATGCAACACCATCCCAAATCCTGGTAACTCCTTCTTCCTCTCCTTACCCGTCAGGCTGGGGGTGATAACATCTCCTCTCCTGCTACTCCCAGGTTCCTCCACTACTTACATGCCTTCTGTACCAGCCTACATCTTTGTAATTACTCCTCTCTGGAATTACCATAAATTGTGTCTTCCACCCATATCCTACTGGGACCTTGACTGATAAGGTGAATCTGGAGTGTCTTACTTGTGTACAACACTTGCATAAAACCAAAATTGCAAAGTACATACTTTGTCCCAAAGTCATAGCGCCACAATTTTGTTCCTAAATCTATGTTTTTCGAAGTGATTCAAAGTTTTAAACTATTTGTGACTTAGGAACTCATAACTAAGAATGACTGCTCCCCTAGAACTGTGTTCCCCAGACAGGAAGCCTGCTATGACTTTTAATCATGAAAAATGCATTCACTGCAGAAATTCAACACTAACCCGATGAAGTTTATGTGGAGAATGTTTTCAGTCAACAGAAGGCATCGGAGCAGTGAGTAAAGTTTTAGAGGAAAGGCAGAGTTTGGGGATGCTGGGGGAAATACAAATTGAGGATCATACATTTTAAAATCTGTCTCAGACTTCAACAAATAAATGTATCCAATAAATGTATCCTTCAGGAATTTACAATGAAGTAGAAAAATCATTTAAATGACTGTTAAATGCTTGTGATAATTACTCGCCCTGTAATAAAATCAGGTTTTTAAAAATCTCACTGAAAACTTTTTCCTACTGCTGTTAAAAAACCTTCTTAGCACAAACTATATGTGTTTCCTGGTGAAAAATGAATGAATAAAGAGAAGTGATGCTTGGATAGGCATTTTTTTTTCTTGTTTGTTTTCTTGAATTCTTTTTATTAAAAAATATAAAGGAGCAAAAACATTAAGAGATATTATGAGAGCTTATTAGAAACACACTTATTATTTTCAGGGAGTCACAATTAAGCAATAAAACAAAACAAAAACAAACAAAAACCCTAAAAAATGTGGTTTTAAGCTATGAGGAAGGCGATTCTAATTTACTTGTTCATTAAGAAATGAATATTTCCCTTTCATTTTGAGGATTTACACAAAGTCCCATGCAGAGCTCCTTAAAATTATGAAGGAAAAGTTTCTTTTCTCAGACCCATGTCAAGAAAGGCAATCCTGTCCCTCTACTTCTTAGAAATGGAAGACCATCTGAGCTGGAATCCTGATTCTGTCTCTTACTAGTTGGTTGACCTTGAGCATGGGACAGAAACACTGTGTCTCAGTTTGTTTTGTATACAGTGGGGATGGCACTGTTGTGAGAATTAAATGTGGTAACATGTGTAAAGCACTTAACACAGTTCCTGGCACGAAGTAAGTATCAAATAAGGGTTAGCTAACATTGCTATCAAAGTGGGTGGGTGACCTTACTGGATTATATAGTCTATCATCATCTCATGGTGGAAGGGACTCTCCAGCTAGATCTCTTGCCAGGTTTTGTCCCATCCTGGCAGAAAGGTGCAGATACTCCTGGTGCACCTGATACTCTCAGATAATTGGCCACGTAGGGCCCTTAGCTGCTTGACGTTGCTTAGAATATCTTCTCATGTTTTTTGTCCTTAGTGTTTTGCCTTAAAAGAAGGCTCATAATCCTTTATTAAGTTAGGCATGAGTAAATAGATAAGCTTCCTAAAGTGTCAAACTGGTCTTTTGTGTGTTTCTTTGTGTGTTGCTTTGCCAGAGTAATGCCGTCATGGATTATTTGGTGACAGTTATCAATTTCTTTGACCTAAAAAAAAAGTGAGGAGATCAGAGATGAAAAATATAAAGGATAAAGAATATTAGAACGAAGAGGAATGGAACAGACTACTTCAGCTCTTCAGCTACTCCCACAAGAAGTATTTTTATGCATATGGGGTGGACATGAGCTGAAAGGTGCTTGCTTTTCAAAACCAGCCACTCAGAACTGCACTTGGGCGAGCTGACATCTAGCAGCAGGTTGGGCTTTTGCTAAATTCCCTTCCTTGGAAAGCAGGCCTTTCCCCAGTCACAGGTTTAAGCGTTGTATGGATTCTTCCACATACTAGCTTTCAAAGCCGGAGGAGGTAAGATTGTATAATAAGAAGCTTACCCTGTCTTTTGGCCTGAAGAAGTGACCATTGCCTGTCCCTCGCTGGAGGTGTGACTATATTTTGAGAGGCAGCAAATACCACATTACAAATTTGTGGGATTGCTGAGAATTGCTACCACTGTGTCCCTCCCATACTCAGTGACTCTGAAAAGGTCTTATATGCTCCCTACTTCCTGAGGTGGCGGCTGTGTTGTAGTGATATCCAGGCATCCAACTTAGCAGCAGCCTTGTAAGGCGTCTGTGACATGAAATAATGTTCCAGAAATCTGAACCACTGTAAGGCTGGATGATCAGCAGAGCATTTGTGGTCTTGGGGCTGGGCCTGGGTGTCACCTTCACCATGTAAATGAGTGCTGAGGAGGAGATTTAGAGAGCATAATCCTGCATTGGAAGAAAGGCTGAAGCCAACCTAAACTCTGGACACCCTTCATTCATAACTGCCACAAAATGTGATGATTTCAACTTTCATTTCTCATTATCTGCCAGAAACCTGAAATAGTTTACTAGGAAAAAAGAAAACAAGGGGAAAGAGAGGAAAAAAGACCATTCCACATCCCCTCTGAAATCCTGTTCAGAGGATTTGCTGCAAAGGCATTCCAGCTTCAAATAAGACTGATTAAAATAAAATTACTCAGTCTCCTGACCCATAGCAAATTTCATGAGCTGCAATTTGTCTAGTAGTTGAGCTGTGAGTACAATCTGATTGGCTATAATTTAGGTTTATAGTGCCTACTTTTTTTTCTCAAACACAGTAGAATCTAGTGATCCTGAAATAAAGAATTAGAAAGGAAAATGGAGGATTTAATATAAGCTAAGAAGAAATGGAAAGAAAAATATGATAAAACTGTTTGCTTTTCTAAAAGCTTGAATTTGCAATATCTCTGGAGCTTTGCAAGAGGAAAATGTCTTTGCATTTGCCTTTGTGCATTCCATTCTATTTCCTTGCTGTTTTTGTCTCTTCTTCCTATAGTCTTTGTGTTTTCTCTCTCTTTGTTTCCATCTCTATCTCTAGGTCTGCAAGTCATGAGAGAGTTTCCAACTATAAAAATGCTGAAGACTCAAACAGCCAAGAATTTCCAACCTATCATTGAGGGAAAATGGCTCTTTCTTTCCAAGACTTGCCACTTTTGCCTTCTCAAAGTTGTCAGCACTCTTGGTGACAAAGAGGCTTCCTCTATTGCCCAGGAAGGCACATTAACTGTAGGAAATCGTGGGGAATACCGTAGACCTCTTGTCATCATCTGGGATGCTGGAAAAAATTTTTTCAATGTCCAGAAAGAAAAATCCATGCTAAAGGAAAGAGAAATTTCAGCTCACAGATAATTGTTTAATTTTCTCTTTACCAAGGCAAACCACGGAGGTTATGTACACAGTGAGCCCTCTTTGGCCTTAGAACATCAGTCCTACTATTTTGTCTCTCAGGTGAGTTGGAGTGAGGTATGCTGGTACAGGAGGTAGAGCAGAGAGACAATTTGAAATCCAGATAGGTGTTAGACTTCTTGGCAATGTATCACTGTGACTGCAGAATGATTTTTATACAATTTTGGCCACAGAATTTCCATAATTCTTTAAAGATGTGAAAACATTCTGACTCTTCTCTTCTGTGACCTGAGCTCACTTCCTACCAGTGTGGGACCAAAGGGCTTACTTGGTTGTAGATGCTAAAGAGCAGATGGATGTGGGCACCAACTTTGCCAAGTATGCTGATCTCCTCTGTAGACCATAATGTGGTGAGTTCTTCCAAGGGGGAAAATAGCAAGGCCTTTCCTAAATCCCAGTTAGAGGTATCTGTGATGTTTTTCTGACACGTAGAGGCTTTTAAAGAAATAACTCCAGTTTTATTTCACCACCATGGAAGTGTATGTCACGTAGTAGATGCTCAGTTAAAATCTGTGGAGAACACAGCTCCTGTGCTATAGCTGTGTGTCACTAAATAGGGAGGACCCCTCATCAGCTTGCACACACTCCCTGCACATACCAGAATGCCTGCATCTAGGACTTCTTACAATCATCTATTCTTAGAAAAAGAAATCCTTGAGCTGTTCTGCCAGAACAATGGGTTCAGAAATTCCTTCCTCCTCACCTTTGCTCTCTAAATTAAAAGAGGGTCTTCTATGGAATGAAAACAGGCTTTGGGTTCAGTCTGAACTAGGTCTGAATATTAGCTCTACACGTTGTGGGTTAACACGGACAAATCGCTTTGTATCTCTGAGGCTTAGTTTCCTTTCCTACAAAATGAGAATAATAAAAGCTACCTTGCAAGAATGTTAGGATGATTAAATAAAATGAGGTATCTAAAACTCTTGGTACCTAGTAGGATCTTAATAAGTGAGCATGGTTATGATAAAAACTTATATGAAGAACACTTGGCACTTTTCTGCAGAAATCCCTCTCCCTAATTCACTTCTTCTCATACATTGCTTAAGGCCACTTTTTTAAAAAAGGAAAATTTCATTGAACTACCAGTGCTTATTCTAATATATATAATCATGAGAGAGTCTAAAATGAGAATCAACCATTCTTCCTATGTTTTCAGAATTACCGTAGAGTCTCATTAATTTGATATTCAGGGGAGCATGGAAAAATTCATTCCAACTGAAAGTCATTTAACATTTTTTTTATTATGAAAAGATTCAAACCCATGTGCAAGTAGATAACAAACCCCATGTACCCACCAGCCAGCCATCTCCAGGTGGTATGGAAACCCAAACCCTGATAACCTCATATGATCTTATATTTCCGTATTTCTTCAAGATGATCTATACCTACATTCTTGTTTCATAGTTGAGAAAACTGAGGTTCATCGAGATTGTGATGTGCCCAAAGTCACATCTCAATCTGAAAGAGGAATCAAGCCTAGGGCCCAGATCTGGTGCCCACTCCACAGCATTTCTCTATTACAACATTATTTAATGCATAAGGGTGAGGAGGAGAAGTACTATGGTTAAAATAAACATGCTAGTTTGGTTAGCACTGCTTGTTAGTATACCCTTCCATCCTCTTCTTAAAGTAATTTAAATTAGTTAATGATTTCTACATAAACAAACTCTTTTCTAGAAAACTTTATTTTGTGTAACCCCCAAATGTATTTCAGATTTAAAAGCAGTACTTTCCATATTACCTATATGCAAAAATGCACTGGCTATGTGATATTAGTTCTCCTAATTAGATGAGAGTTTGAGGGGAAAAAAATTCCCATTGGTAGTTTTCTTTAGTCAACAGGAGTGGCAACGTCAGGTGAAAGAATTTCCTACTCTGGATGCCTGCACATCACAAGGAGGTGCATAGCTTTGGGCAGGAAGGTTCATTGTCCAGTTTTTTAGAACCCAGGAGAATTTTGGGTTTTTGGAAGACTGGACACCAGAGGGTGCTAAAGAGCTGCATAATTTACTTCTGGGCCTTTGTCCACCAAGTTTTTATGGTAATGGGATCAAGCTGGCACTGAGAGAAGAGGTTGGGCACATTTGGTGCCAGGGGATGTGTTCCCGGGTTCAAGGTTTTGTTGGCGGTGTGTACCCACCTGGAGCCACAGGCCACATTAATGGACCGCAGTGTGGCCATCCTCTTGTTGCTGCTGACTTGACAGTTGGCTTGGTCAATCCCATTGATTGTAAGGAAGTCGACTGTTAAAAATAGAATCGATGGTGCTACCACCAGCTCACTAGCCATTTACAGGTTCTCATAAATACTGAAAATGACTGCCCAGAGGGTGAGCTTTCAGGCTTCTTTTAGCTTTACTTTGAATTTGCTGCTTCTCACTACATCAGCAGAAGAGAGGACTTGAAAGAGCTGAAAACAGCCCAAGCTGCTTGAGTCTCTCAAGAAAGAAATTATTAATAAAACGTCAACTCCTGTGCATTAATCTTCTTTTGAAAAACTTTCCTAAATTCATGAAATATCGGGATTGGTGCTTTGGGCTTGTTCTGAATTCCTGGTACCTACCCTTCTACTTCTCAAGAACAAATAACTTCTTTCTTTACCCACGAGATCAAGTACATCTCCTCACATCAATGTAACTACTGCATGTTTAAAACAGTGCTAGGCACCATGTAGCATGCAAAATAACAGATTATGTCCTCAAGAACCTAATGATGACTTAAACATAGGAAAACATGCAATGAGCTGCAGGTTTGGTGGGTGAATTGAGTATACTGATAGGAACTCAGTTTAACTCATATTAAGAATATAGGAAATGTATATGCATGTGTGTGTGGGGGTGTGAGTGTATATATATACACACATATATATACACATATAAGTATGTATACATATATGCACACCCCCCACATGTATGTATATATGTGTGTGTGTGTATATATGCACACATATATATGTATGCATACATTTCTCATATTCTTAATGTGAATTAGAATGTCAATTATATTGTATACACATATAAATGATATATGACTATTAATATGTGTGGATTGAACACTAAATAAAATATAATTTTGAAAAAGTTTGGTTTCGTAGTCTATTATTTTTCTTATAATCTCTCAATATTCCCTTATATAGCTATTTAATTCTACATTCACGATGGTGTTCAAATGTCAATGATATCATTCATAATGTACACTCTTCACTACTCATTCATTCATTTGTTTTTGAATTTAACAAATGTTTGGGCACCCACTATTTCCTGGACATAGGTGAGAATCGGCTTTAGGATGCAACAGTGGATAAGATGTAGTTCCTGACTCAAGGGGTTGACAGTGCACCTGGGGAAGCAAACTGTTACAGATATTGCGACAAGCCCTGAATCAGAGATACATACGGAGTGTTACAGGAGAGATGGAAGGCTACAAATCCCTGATGTGTGCAGTCAGACAAAACATCTTCCTGGAGGAGGTGGCATCTGAACTGAATCCTACAGGATGAATCGAAGTCAGGTAGAAAAGGCAGCGTGGGCATATCTGATTGGGGGACGGTCAACATGTGCATCCCACTAAGGTGACAAGAACTGTGGGATGAGCAGTAGTTCAGGATGAAGATAAAAAGTGACTTTATCTTCATGTAGAACAGTAGCGATGGTGCTGGAGAGACAAGCAGAGGGAATCAACCATAAAGAAATGCAAGTGTCATCCTATGGGGTTCGGATTTCATGCTGTTGGAGCTGGGAAGCTGATGGAGCATTTTAGGGAGGAGACTGGTAGAGTCAGACATGCATCTTGGAAAGACTGCACTGGGTAACCTGATCAGAAGAGGACAAAGTAAGGAGCAGGAACATCAGTTAGGCAACTCTTTAACTAATTCAAGCAAAAGTTCACAGAGATTGAACTCAAATAATAACAGTAGTGGGGATGAAGACGAGCAAGGTTGGTGAGAGGCGTGGAGCTGTTTCTGTTGCTATCAATGGACTCCAGAGCAGAGAGGCAGGACGTCAACAGTGAGGGTGCCCTGGATTCAGGATACAGACATTCTCTGGGTAATCGTTGGTGCTATCCTCTTGGAAAGATGAGGCCATCAGCCTTCTGAAGATTCAGTTTTTGGATGAAGTTTTTCTTCTCTGCTTAATATATATTTTTTAATTCATGACTCAACAAAATCATGCCACTGAACACCTACCACACACTATTTGTATTCTTCTAGTGTGCAGTATACACACTGCCTGGTGTAATTGTTTAAGGTTTAGTGGGTCATGTCTCCACATCAATAGGATAGCAAAGAAGAATTCTCTACTTTGTACTCACCTGCACAGCTGGATTTATAACTGGAGCACTATAATATTTATGGATTGTCTGATTTCAGCTTAGGGCTTGGTTTCAGAATGTGTGATTATTGATTTCAAAAAAATGGCAACCTTTTAACCATGAGATGAGAATCTGCAAGTAGCTTTGAAGGTCTTTCCTAATGGACCTCCAAATAGATTCTTTCTTCACATGCCCCCCTGAGTTCCTGCATGTCTCTGCCAATTCTCAGACTTTTAGGTTATTGGGTTTCAAGGAAGGAGGGAAAATAAATTAAAATCGATAGTGGTTTGGAAACTTTAATTTCAGTAAACGCCATATACTCACAAACCCAGGTAAACTCATGGTTTGGGAAAAATAAAAAAAGTTTCTCTTTCTCTTTTCCTTGCAAATGCAGTTGAAAAATTCCGCAGTGTAGCATCAGCACCTTCGGCAGACAGACAGCCATCTCTTCCAGACCTCTACACCGCATTCCACCCCCACCCACACAACAGCTTCCTTCGCTCAGCGCTTTCTTGCTAGTTTTGTGGATGGGTTAGCAATATGCACAAAATCAAAATCATAATCCTTATCCGCTTTGGGCAAAACTCAAGATGACAACTCTGGTTCACCCAGAGAGTAAGAGGTTACTCAAATAAATCATTAATGTGCCTAAAATAAAAGTTTTCTCCTGATAATATGAAAAATTTTAAACTTTACTA
>NW_012155951.1:1697961-1703281 GCF_000956105.1 Propithecus coquereli | reverse complement strand
AAGGCTAAACAGAAGTTAAGGTGAAAGATAAAGTAATTGACAGACAGTAAAAGTGTATAATTGTGTAAGCTTTGACATATGTAAAACCTGTGAGGTCATCATCACAATCAAAGTAATAAACATAACCATCCCCTCCAAAATTCTCCTTATCCTTCCATATCCCATTGTAAATCCTTTCTTTTGTCTTTTCCCATAACCATTCCCAGGCACCACTGATCCACACTTTCTGTCACTGTACATTCATTTGCATTTCCTAGAATTTTATATAAATAGATCATACAGCATGTACCTTTTTTTTGGCCTGGTTTCTTTTACTCAGTATAATTATTTTGAGATTCATTTATGTTGTTGCATGTATCAGTTGCTCATTCTTTATTGCTGACTAGTGTCCCAGTGTATGGATATATTATAGGTTATTTATTCATTAATCTGTTGAGGGATATTTATGTTGTTTCTAGTTTGGGCTATTACAAAGATGCTATGAACATTCTTGTACCCATCTTTATAGATATAAACTTTCATTTTTCCTGGAATGAAATGGCTAAATCATATGACAGATGTGTGCCTCATTTTGTAAGAAACTGCCAGAGTCATTTCCAAGATTGAATTATTGAAACTCACCTCATCTGCGTATGAGAGTTCTAGGTCCTCCATGTACTCACCAACACTTTGTATGCTCATCTTTTTAACTTTTGCCATTTTAATAGGTACATAATATTATCTCATTGTGGCTTTGATTTGCATGACATTTCACATTTTTTCACGTATCTTGGATATTATGTGATTTCTTTTTGAAATAATTATTAAAGGGAGTTAAAAATCCTATAGTTGAGATTTTATTTTCATTAATATTATAATTATTATATAATATGCTAGGATTATAATTTGCATTATTTCTAATGGGGATAATAATGGTATTTATCAACCGACCTCATAGAGTAATGAAGCTAAATATGATAATGATATAAATCACTTAGCACAGTGCCAGGAATACAGAATCACAAATTAAATGGTTTCTATAATTGTCATACTTACTTATTAATAATACTATCAATGGAAAAGCTGTCTTGCCTATAATGGGCCAGTGAGGAGAAAGAAATGGAAAATGTAAGAGGAACCCTAGATTGCCAATTCTCAGTCTTTACTGATGCCTGATAGTTAACCTCGGGAATTCTCTCACTGAGACATTACACTATTCCCATTCTCTTGAAAGACTAGCTTCAGTGCCACATGAAGAACCATCAGCCTTGAAGCACCCTAGAATTCTTAGGTTCCATATCTAAATTTCCTTTAGAATGATAAAAGAGTCACAAAATAATAGTTGCATAAAAATTGTGACAAGAGTTGATATATAAAGCACCACTTCATTGAGTGTTAAATATCCCAAACTGAGTGTTAAATTATCCAAAATTGAAAATTATAAACCTGTCCATTTAAAAACTATATTGCCTCATTTTTCTATTTGTATTTTTCCAACAGCTAGGGCTCCTTAGCATGCATACATAAGGGAAGATAAGTATCTAAGGAGAGGAATTACTACCTAATAGAATCACAGACAAGTTTTGATGCCACCAGTAACTGATTTTTAGACACTTGGTCATTGAGAAATGAAGCAGAGATCATTAGAAATATCATTAGTCAGCATCAGTAAGGAATCTAGATATTCTGGTGGATTTAAAAAGTATATATTTTTTTTTTCATGACAATACAGGATTGTGAGAAGCCTATCATACTAATAAGTCCTGAGAGAGAATCATTATATCTATTGGGGATGCCTTGCCTCAGTTAGACTGACATTCCGGGCCTCGGTTTCCCCTTTATTAAAATGACAATGTACTTACATGATCCCCACAAATCCTAAAAGCTCTGGCAGTTCACAGTTTTGTACGTTTATGTGCCCTCCTTTTCAGTAAGAGTTGAAAAAAAAATGTATGGCTTGGTAAGGAATTACTTATTCCTATAATTTGGAATAGTGGCCAGGAAATGTAGTCTTCTAGAATAAAATCTATGAAGAAATCCTAGAAGAATTGGGTCATTTAGCCTGAAGAAAAGAATACTGAGGGAGGGTTTTTTATGATCTCCTGAGGCATTTTCTCAGCATCTAAGCCAGATGGTTTTGCTTAGTTTCTTGTTTAGGCCATGTATAAATGAAGTCATTAATATGGCCTGGTGACAGCTTTCTTTCTGCCTATTGGCTTTACAGAGACTGTCAGAATATTTGTGGGACATACTTGCCTGCGAACTTATCCTTCCCAGATCTGGGAGACAAGTGGGGTAAGTTAGTGTATAATTGAATGCGTGGACTCTAATTGAACAAGAAGCAGGGACCCTTTCCACAGAACCCAGAAGAAACTGGGCCAATAAACAAAACCTTAAATCAATGTAGAAAATATGGCTCTACTTTTGAAAATGTACATCAAAGAGTCTTTGCTCAGTAAGACAGTAAATTATGCCACTAAGATCTGGACTGCCTTAGTGTTAATACACACACATACAACTACTATTAATGCAGTAACAATTCTTTTCATAGTGGAGACTTTGATGCCATTAAAAAAAAACAAACACCTGATTATTCATTCCTTTATCCATTTCACAAACGTTTTCTGAGAATCTGCTATGTAGCAGACACAGTTCTAAGTACCTAGGATATTGGTAATCAAAAAATACACGTTAGTTGTGCTATTGAAGCTTAAGTGTAAGCAAGGTAATGAATACATTTTTGCACGATTTAATGTAAAACTATTGTACAAAATGTTATAAATGGAATTGGAATGGTGCCACAAGGGTTTCACAGAGGGAACCAGGCTAGGGGTATGAAACATCATAAAGCGATTGTTTGCACTAGGCTCTGAAGGCTAAACAGAAGTTAAGGTGAAAGATAAAGTAGATTATTCCAAGCAGATGGAACAGGATATTCAAGTACCCAGTAGTGCGGGAGGTTTGATTTAATTAAACCAGGGTGTGTAGCTGACATGAGGTGCTACCCAGTACCCATTCATTCACTCATTTCACATGTCCCCTATGCACTATGTGCAGGCACTGTACTCTGTGCTGGGAACAGGGTGATGAAACCAGAAGACAGCGTCTGGGATCTCATAGAACTTTTAATCTAGGGGAAAAGATACATATTAGATTAAGTCACATTAAATTACAATTATGAGAAATCTCAGAATATTACAAGATGCCTTGCTTTGGGTACAGGCATAGTTGTGAGATGGGAACAGGAAGAATTCCCTAATGAAATGACATTTAAGTTGAAACTTGCAAGATAAAGAGGAAGATCGATTATTACAAAAACAAGAGGAAAAGCTTTTTAGGAAGCGGAAATTATTGATTCAAAGTTGCTAAGACAAGAGATTTCTTGGTGTATAAGTAGGGGAAAAAAAAAGATCGTCAGGGCAGCCGGAGAAGGGCAGGAGAGCTGGTCTGACCTTGAGAGCCATGGTATGTGGTTTGATCTTTACTTTAATGGCATTAAGTAGCCACTGAAATGGTTTAGAGAGAAGGAGAGAGCAGATAGGATGAGATTTACATTTTAAGAATATGACCGCTTTATGGAAAATTGGTTAAAGGTAGGCAACTGTGGAAATAGGTGATCGAAGTGCAGGCTGTTGGAGTTATCCAGGTGAAAAAGGATGGTAGCTCAGAATAGAGATGAAGAGCAGGAGTGAATTGGCTATACGTTTAGCAAGCAGATCCAACTCGATTTCGACACCATGACCCAGATCCTGGCATTCTTTCGCCAACACAAATGGATGATGGTGTGTATTACATGCGTTGAGTTTTCCCCATCATAGTTGTACACGCTAGAAGGGTCATTTTCCTATCGATCATTGCTCAGTGATTTCACATACTTGGCTTTGGTCCAGAGTGAGTTGCACTGACGAACAGGCTTACATCCATGCACCAAAGTTAAGTCATAATGGGGCCTTTTCTGGACCAGAAGTATTGTGTCGGATGGTAAACACCTTCTATAAAACAAAGAGAATGCAGTTTCCATTTCCATAAAAAGAATTTAGGTCAGAGATAGAAAAGTATCCTGATAAGAAGAAAATTCAATAGCTAAAAGAGGAAGGTTGAGAAGGTACTGAGAGTCATGAAATGGGGTAAGGACCATGGAAATATCCAGTGCCACTACATGGGGCTCTGCAGATTGTTCATCATAATTTTCATGATCTGCCCCTCCTAAAGCTGGGCATTGTGCAACCCACCCACATGTTTGTGGCTATCCTCTTCCAGCTCTGTCCTGTAACTTCAGATAAGCCACTTCACCTGTTGGATCTTCTTCCTAATTTCAAAGATTGGACTGTATTGCAAGTACATGCCAATGCTTTACAAATCTGTGATTCCAACCCAGTATCTCCACAGCTCGCAATAAGGTATCTTCTTAAGGTGTTGAAGGAGGATTTTCTACCTAGGTCTGGGGTAGATTTCTGTTTATTCATAGGTTCATCTAAAAATAATTCAAGCTAGTCTAGGAGATTTAGTGAAGCTGAATCTCTGATTTCTTTACATTAGTCAACCTCAACAAACTTTGGCTGTAAAATCCTGTTGTTCATTCAGGTATGCTTGTCTCTCTGAGTCCTAGATTAGCTAGTGAGTGTTTACATCACGAGGTGTCGCTAAATCTGCCAACACAAAAATATGCAATCCTCAATCCTTGAACTCAGTTTTCCATACAACTTGCAAAGAGGTTTGCTATGAGACCAAAATATATTTTCAGCTGTTACAGACAGCCCTTAAACATTTGCAGCTCGATGCAGTTGAATATTCACACTGTTTTTAATTAGGCTAATGTGTGCTTGCTCCAATGTATAATAAAAGACATAATCCATAATTATAACCCCTCTGCACTGCTTCCTGTCAGAGGAATTGGTAAAAAAAAAAAAAAAAAAAGTTCTTGTTCTATCTTTCAATTTGTTAATTGGATTATGATGAGCAAAAAAAGTCCTGATTACCATGGCCGAGCAGACATGTCTCAGCAAGGTGAAAGGATTAATACTACAGGTCATCAGTAATTTAAAGATGTCAATTGCCAAGCTTGTCCATGGGTTTCCGAGAAACCAGAGGATCTAGAAAATGTTTGCTCCTTGGAGGCAGGCACGTTAGTCACCCTTAATAAGTGCAGAGAGAAATAAATGTCCTTACACAACTCTGCAATTCAAAACTATGCACCCATCAAAGCAAAGTATTTTAATTGTGAATGCACATACATATCGGGGACAAAAAAATAAGAGTGAAAAGGAAAGTTGTTTTTCAACGAATAAAGTTTAAAACGTGTCCTATAAAATGTATCCTTTCTTGATCTTTACCATGGCTG
>NW_012155951.1:1690243-1697026 GCF_000956105.1 Propithecus coquereli | reverse complement strand
TTCTCTTTATTACACAATATAAGAACAATTAAGCCTTTTCTAGGACAGTTTTTCAGTTGCCTTGATGTATCTTTGTTGTCTTAGAGGAAAATAAAAGAGCAAAATTGTGTTGTTTCTTTTTTTTTTTGAATTAATTTTGTCAATACCGTCTGTTCTCTTTATTACACAATATAAGAACAATTAAGCCATTTTTAAAAAGGAAGTTACATTGAGAATAACAATTTTAGGTTATTGCCTTTCTTAAAAAAAAAAAAAAAGTTAAGGGACCTAATAAGGAAATACATTTTATTACATTTGTTATTGATGCTATAAAGCACAATTTTAACAGCTAGGAAATGCAATGCAATTGATCATATGTTAGAAATGCATTAATTTGAGTTACTGTATTTTTCATATGTAATTTAAAATTATGTATAGACATAAAAATGTCTTATTGTGTAGTATAAATCTATATATTACTGTTTCATTACATTAAATTAAAACCATGTCTATAAGAGATTTTCCCTAAAATCCCTGAGTATCTGCCACAATTTCCTGGAGGATGCTTTGCTAGATTGAACTGACCATGATCTATTATTTGGGGTAATTGTCTTCATAGTTCCAGCTCAGGTCTATAGTTTGCTGCTTTTGACCTATTGTTTCTAGAAACAGTCATCAGACAAAAATAATGTCATTCATAAAAATGACCATTTTGTAGTAAAAAATAGAGGACTTTACTGAGGACAGAATAATCAAACACGAGACAGCAGTTTAACAGCCCTTTTTAAAGGCTACTTTGTTTTCAGGAAGGAGATGCTGACTCCCAGTCCATCTCCATCACTCAATATGTCAAGCTGCGGTGGTGAAGGAATGTGTCCCCAGTGTGTCTGGCTTCCACTTACACAGCTAGCTGAGCTCAGAAGAAGAAAAGGGAACCCACTGGTTGGCAAGGTCAGAAGCATATTTTTCAGTTCATTTTCCAAAATAATATCATCTTCTTGACTTAGTTATAATTAAACAATCAGCACATTAACAAAATATCCTGCTTTAAACTATATATGAGGCTGAAATTATCTATTTGCAAGGCTATTACAGTTTGTATGTGTGAGTGTGTGTGTATGTGTGTGGCCTTAAATCTCAGTGCTCACCAGAGCCCAAAAGTTTTAATTAGTTGGTAATCCGATCGTGAGCATAATTTCAGGAAACATGTTTAAGCTGAAATCACATAGATCTACATTCGTCATCTGAGCTGCCCGACATATGATTATCTTGGTATCTTACATTCTATCTCTGCCTATCTGAAACTTTGCTGGAGTTAAATTTGTGAGAGAGTTGAGGTTCCTGCGCTTCCAACTACTAACTGAAGAATGCTTCATATTTTACAGTTCCTTTTTCATGTGATGATGCAGTCTCCTGCTCAGGTTCATAACCTTGGAGGTCATCTTTCATCCTGAACACCCTTTGATTATAAATTTACATCACACAAATCTCCTTCTATCATCTCCAGAACATAGCAAGGCTGTGACCAAAGCTGTCTCAGGAAGATGCCAATTCAATAATTCATACTGTTATTATATCTCGGCTGGCCACAGTAATTCATCCTAGTTGTAACACCAGTAACTCTCTCAGCCTTGTATTTTAGTGTTGCTGAAGAAGTCTTCCATCTGTTGCCAGTGCCATGGCTCTAACATATCTGATCTATTTGTCTGAATCAATTGAATTATGCATCTAAGTGTCTCCATTCCATTAATTATTTATATAGCTTTTAACACCTCCATACCTAAATTCTTCAGCAAAAACAGAATGTAGTCAATGGTTTTAATGATTGAAGGTTATCATAACCTGAGAAGTACTCCAGCAAAGCTATATGTTGACGCTGTTTCTGTGAAAGGACCCATTTAGAAAATTACAAAGCAACCAGAAACACAAAGCAAAATAAATGACAAATCAACGTGATTAAAAGAAGAATATAAAAGTACAACTATAACAGAATGAGGAAGAGCTAGCTGAAAGTGTTTTTTAAAGTTTTAAAGACTTTACATTAAGCTAAGAGGGACAACTGAGTGGTAGAAAATAAGTCTGTTTTTAATTCCATTATTCAAGAGCCACCTAGTATGTGCTAGGTGTTGTTCTAAAAACTATGGATCCAGCAGTTAACAAAATAGACAAAGACTTGGGAGCATTAATGGAAGTGAATGAATGAAAAGAAAATTACTAAAGTGATCACAGCTTAATGACTCTGACACTGTCACTCGAAGATGGCGATACCTTGGCTATGGCTTGAAAAATCTCACTCTCAATCCCTAATAAGCCATTCTCTTTTGTCCTTGTGGGAGCTTCCTACTCACTTGTAGCAAAGAAGCATATGGGCAAACAATTGTCTAATTGTCTAAAATAAATATGAGTTGTTAGGTAACATCCAAATCTATCAGAAGAAAGGGGCCAATGAAAGAGAAAAAGAAAGGGTACGAGAAAGAGAAAGAAAGGATAGGAACGTTTGAAAATTCAACTTAAGGCCATACAAAGTTTTAAATGCTGTGGAGTACTAGGAGAGAAAATAATTATTAGAGAGTAGATGTGTTATTAACTATTTTCCTTTTCGTGAAGGTTTGTGGAGAGCCCTCAAGAGAAGACTTAGATTTTTCCATTACAATGCCTTTGAACACCTTGGTGAAAGGAAAAGGTTTAGATAAAAAAAATTCAATAATTTGTTTTATCTTAAAATATAGATAACTCTTTCAAGAAGTATGAATGAATATTAAAAGAGATAAGGTGAAGTCAACGGAAGTGATATGGTTGAGGGTGGAATTTTCTAGAATGAGAGAGAACTGAGCTTGTGTGTGTTGTGACAGGGAGAATTCAATTTGGAAGAAAAATGATGAAACAACAGAGATCATTAATGATGAAACAGAGCTGTACATGAGAAGTAGAAGGGTCACCAGATAAAGATGAGGTTGTACAGTGAACTTTAATGGCAACACAGAAAGGGTGATTTGGGAAGGAAAATGAGTTAAAGTGGGGTTGTGGGGTGGGATCGAGCATTCCCTCCTCCCCAGATAGTTTCAATATCTCATTAAAGAAAGTCACATTATATTTGCTGAGTGAGTATTGTATGGATTTACATAAAGGCATAGTGCGCTTATAAAGAGGAGATGGTTTGATACAAGCAGTATGTATGCAAAATTTCCCAAGAAATCATAGATGATGCATTAGGGAGCAGTTTATACAAGAAAAATAATGACAGATTATAATCATCAGATTTCTATTTAAATTAAAGGCTTGGTCAGTACCAAAAGATTGAAGAATTATTTTATGTATCTCTGTTTTAGGTTAGGATAAAGAATTTAAGCAGTATATCTTTTTTAAAAACCATTCAAGATTTAAGCTTTTTCAATTAGCAAACCAACCATAGGTATTGATTGTGTTGGATAAGAGAGTTTTCTGAACAATACAGAGAAGATTCTGGCCTAATTAGGAACTATTAGTTATGTATCACTGTGATACCCCTTCCACATGCATTCATGTGGAGAAGGGAAAAACTCTGGCAGAGACTATCAGAGAAGCTTTCACAGAAATAAAGGCATTTGATATGGATGGTGGGTGGGGAAGGACAAATGACAAAGGCTTCAGTAGGTTATGATGGTGAAGGAGAGTCCTAGCAAAGAGCACACCATGATGTCAAATGCAATGGTAAGATAGGTTAACATGGGTCACAGAAATGGCAAGACTCTAGTTTAAGAGAAAGGAATCACTAAGTAGTCATCAAACAAATGTGAGTGGACATGGAAGTAAGTGTGTTTTTCTTAGGTCAGGGCTCTGCCCTTTAATTTGCAGAAAACAGTATGTTTATTTTGAAAATCACAAAATTATTAAATTATGTTTTGGGGCAAAATAATTTGGAGGTTTACCAATAAGACTCAAGCTAATTCTTGAAAAGGACAATTAAACAAAAGGGAATCTCAGGACCCAAAGAAGGAGCCCACTAATATTATTCCAAGTGGGAAGAAAATCAGAGGAATTCTTGTAATGAATCAACCTACCCCGGTGTCTGCTGTTGAAGAAAGCTCAGTTAACCAAGAACTCCATTAAAAAGTATGGTATATAACCTTTGGTTATTGAAATTTTTATTGCTGCTATATTATCCTTACACTGAATGCCCATTATCCCAGCTACTGGTTCTCATAGGTTTTTGTTAGCTGCTTTATCATGTTGCAGTTTATACTACTTAAGCAGTCCATGATGATATATTACAGTCAGCCAAAGTGTAGAACATTCTTAGATTTATTTTGACACCTAAAGCAACTTTTCATTAGGCTGGTAACAAGCCATATAGATGCCATAGTCTTCGCAAAAGCATCATTAGGATGTCGAAAAAGTGCTGACATAAATGTGGACATTCTGAAGAACATGTTTAAGAAACTGATAGGGTGGAAGCTCTTAATTTTCTCAGGTAGCAGTAGGGGGGAAATCTATATGCAAATGGCAAAGCAATGGTGCCCATTTTTCTTTACAGAAAAAGTTCCCATTATGTATGTCTAAGAGCTCCACCCTCCCCTGACTGACTTTTCATGAAATTACAGAGCGCTCTGGGGCATTGTTTGAGCAATATCAAGTGCCTCCAACAGCTGCTTAGCTGTTCTTGGAATGGCACGAACATTTCATGGGACACATAAAAGCCTCAGGAAGAGATAGGTGGAGGAATTCACTGAAATGTATTATTAAGTAATGAAACATAGAAACAAAAACAAAACCATGCAGTTTATTATAAACCTAAATGTAAATGTATTTCACCATTTGGATGAGGAGGAAAAAAAAAGTACAATCTACTTGCACCTCTGTTTTGCCAATGGTTACTAATGCAAGGGAATTCTCTGCATGTCACTGTGCAAAAATTTCTACTAGAATTTCTGTAGATTTGCAATCAAGAGAGATTATCAGCCTACCAGATGCATTGCTTTAATAAAACAGGGTTTTCTCACAATTCAAGTAAGATTGTTATGAATACCTTTAAAAAATGATTTGCCAGAATGAATTACGTGCACAAGGAGACAGACATATGATATCATCTGTGTATATGCATCTATTCATATTGTATAACAGTAATCACGGTCGCCCATCCAAACTCCTCTACAACTTCATCCAAATTAAAAAGAGCATGTCTCCATTACCGTTCTTTAGCTAAGCTAATTTGGTCATTCTTCAACGTTAATTGATATTATGTTAAACTTCGAGCCATTGCTTATTTTTTCTAATTCATTTTCTCCCTCCATTATACCTCTTCTTTTAACATATTTTTTCAAAGCTTGACTCAACAGTTTTGAGAAACCATTTCATTTTGACTCCTACCCTTCTATGCAGAGTATTTTAATGGCTATATACTCAGTTTGAGTAATCTTTGTTATTTAACACTTATCATTTCATAACAAGTATTCTTCAATTTTCTGTGTGAATGGTTTATCACGCTAAATATAGTGCATTCTTAATTACTGGAAGGTACTGGACCCCTCCACCCACTACACCTCTCCCCCAGAACTTCCGCAAACTGCTTACTCTAAATTGTTGTTGCTATTCGCATTAGTGATAGCAATTGGCAGTAGCATTAATGCGCTATTCTGATTCTTTTGACCATGTTGCGATTCTTTTGACCAAGTTTGTTGATACATATAGAGAGACCCAGCCAGGTGTTGTTCACATTATCTCTCAATGTTTAAACACCAAGATTACAGATCATTTTTTCTGCTGTGATGACATCCCTGGTATGCTACATCACCTATTTAGCTGCATCATAACTGGATAAATCAACATAATAGACTCAAGTACATTTAAACTCCTTGCTAGAAATCACATGTGGGAAGTTGAGTCATTATCTACTGAATGTTCATCCATCCATTCATCCTTTTTTTTTTTCCTTCCTCCTCATTCCAGAGAATTGACCAGAGAATTAAGAGAAGGATTACCTCCAGAGAGTAAACAAAGCACAAATGAGGTCTGGGGAATTACATCGAAAAGGTATAGGAAAGGTGTTAAAGACATTCAAAAGATCCCTCTATGGGCACTTTGTCCCAATGATCTAGTTTCAGTCTCTGTACCCATACCATGCAAATACCTTGATTTTTGTCTTTCTCTGTGTTCCATTGTGGATATTTGCTTTAGTTGAGCTCACAACTACCATAGTATTGGCCTTCATGTATTATTTTACCAAAGTGTAAGTACCAGCTAATCAAACCTATATTACATTCTAAATACTTTTTCATTTTCCATGATCTCCATTTTCCTTTTTCTTTATGCAATATTATGAATATTAAATAATCACATTTTAAGAGATGTCCTTATAGGAGTTCTGTTTTTGAAAATGATGGAATAGATAATTTAAAGACAAAAAACATTTCCACTGAAAGCAACTAGAAAATTGAAACAAATATAAAAAATAAAAATAGCTTGGAGGCATCAGAAATCTAAAAAAATCAGTGAAGAATTGTAAGCACAAAACCTATAAGAGGAAAACCCAGAGAGGTGAGACCAATTTTCAATTAGAAATAGACCAGCCTGACAGGAACTTAATTCAAGACTCAAATCACCTTAATCTCTGATCAAATTAAGGTCATTTGGAATTACTAGCCCCCACATAGTCATGGGAATTAAATGTAAATATTTTCTGGTCACAAATAACATATCCCAAGACCTCAAAATATCTTTATATAAGGTTAGTACTTAATCAAACATAACAAGAAAAATAAAAGATAAAATAGCACAAGTTAAAAAACCAAGAGAAACAAGATTTAAAAACAAACTCACATGGCATCC
>NW_012155951.1:1686070-1688754 GCF_000956105.1 Propithecus coquereli | reverse complement strand
GACAATATTAAAATAAAACAAAACAAAAAATAACAAAAAACTAACTATGTATAACATAGAAGAAGTATTTTAAATACAAAGATAAATAAAGGTTAAATATGCAAGGATGAGAACTCCACTTCCAAGTTTAATGCAGAAAGTTGGAGCAAGTGAAGAATTTGTCAAGAGCAATTAAGAAGACCAGAAAAAGTACTAAACTCTTCTGTTTGCTGCATCAGAAAGTTGTGGAAACAAATACTAAAAGGACTAACATTTCCTCTCTTATAGAAGAGATAAATTAATAATCTGCACTACTTTTTCACTGGAGGCATTCTACTATTTTGGACATAGAGACTGAGAATCTGGGCTTGCAATGGCAGAAGACGATTGTTGGGCTACAGAGAACCCAGAAGTGGTGTTTGCCAATCTTACAGTATACCTACATAAGCCTTTGTGTGTGTGTGTGTGTGTGTGTGTGTGTGTGTGTCCACACAGACCTATGCAGTTCCTAGCACTGGTATTATTTATTTTCTCATGGAGAATTAAGCTACTGTTTAGTGATCTTTTATTTCAGCCTGAATCTCATTAATATTTCTTGTCAAGCAAGCTTGCTAGCAAAGAAAACTCTCAAATTTTATTCATTTGGGAATGTCATATTTTTTCCTTTATTTTTGAGAAGTACGTTTGCTTTATACAGAATTCTTGGTTTAAGTCTTTTTTCTTTGGGCACTTTGAATATGTCACTCCATCATTCTCTATGTCCACGGTTTCTAATAAGGGAGCAGCAATTAATTTTATTGAGGGTTTTTTGTACATCATGGGTCATCTCTCTCTAGATGCTTTCAAGATTCTTTCTTTGACTTTGTCTTTCAACTATTCATTATGATGTATCTGGATATGAATATCTTTGAGTTAATCCTCCTTGAAATTTCTTGTGTTTTTTGAATGGGTATATTAATACTTTTCATAAAATATTGCAATTTTTTGTCTGTTAGTTCTTCAGGTATTTTTTTTTTCCTGTCCCTTTCTTCCTCTCTTCTTATTCTGTGATTCCCATTAGGCAACTTGATTGTGTCCCACAGATGTTTGGCTCTGTTCATTTTTCATTTTTCTTTAATTTTTCTTTCTGTTCCTCGGAGAGAATAATCTCAATTGACATATCTTCATGTTCACAGATTCTTTCTTCTCTTTGATTAAACCTGCTAAGAACCCTTTCAGTGAATTTTTTATTTCAGTCATTTTAATTTTCAACTCCAGAATTTCTATTTGGTTCTTTTTTACACTTTAAAAAAATTCACACTCTCTATTTAGTGGGAGATATTTTCATACTTTCCTTTGTTTTTAAGACACAGTTTCTTTTCATTTTTGGACATATTTTAAAATAACAAAGCCCTTGGATAGTAAGTATAACATCTAGGTTTCCTCAGGGAAGAGTTTCTACTGACTTTTTTCTCCTATCTATGGGCTATATTTTCTTGTTTCTTTGCATGCTTCATAATTTTCTATTGAAAATTGGACATTTAAAAGTAATAAAATGGGAAAAATCTACAAATCAGATTCTCCTCTCTCCTCAGGCTTTGGTGGTAATGGTGGTGGTAGTGGTGGGTGGTTGTTTAGTGACTTTCTGAGTGAATCCTGCAAAGTCTGCATTCTTTCCATGTATTAATAGTATCACTGAAGTCTCTGATAAATTTGCATACCGGTCACCTAATTATTGGACAATGATTTCCTTAAATTGTTGAAACCAACAATTCTCCCAATCTTTGTTAAGGGGCTCTGTGAAAAGTAAAAGCTCTACCTTAGCCTTTGCTTCCTCCTTGAACAGAGTCTAAGGTCACTGAGAGGTGAGAGCTTAGGGATTTCTTCTGTCTTTTCTAAGCATGTGCACAGCCATGGGTATACACACAGTTCCATGCATGTGCTTGGGCTTCTGGAGTGCTAGCAATATGTCGGCCCTTTTAAAAGTCCTTAGTTTTTCCTTTTAAACTTTTTGGCCAGTATGTTGTTTGCTCCAACTCTTATCTTTACCTAAGGAAATTGCATTATTAAACAATTGCTGCTGACTGTTTTGACAGATGCCCCAGGGAAAATGGTGTTTGTACTGGGTGAAGTCTGGGTTAGGTCGAATAAACACAAGCTCTATGAGTGAGTTTTTCCAGGGAACTGTCAGACAGCATAAAAAATGATAATTCTCTGGGAATGGGGCTTTGGGGGAGCTCCAATGTCATTCTGCCTCTTTCAATGGCAGTTAGGCTGCTGATTTTTCCTGTGATTACAGGGCTATTGGCCTTCAAGACTACCACAGAGCTAGGAGGAGGAAGATGTGAATACGGCAAGTTAAAATGCCATAAGCATACTGTTATTACCAAGATTCAGCCAGTTTTCTTTAATAAATATTACTTGGAATTTTCAATTCTTTGATTAATTTCCAGAGTTCTGAAAAAGTTGATTTAAAGATGTTTTGCCAATATTCTCAATGCTTCTTTGGAAAAGCTTGTTGGAGTTTCCTACTCACAAGATTAGGGGGTTCCTACTAATGCCACTCCTCTCAAGGCCAGTAAACAATATTATTTATTTATTTACTTATCTTTAAAATTCATTCATTCATTCACCCATTCTTTAGAGACAGCTTCTCACTCTGTCACCTGGGCTGGAGTGCAATGGTGCAATCATAGTTTACTTCAGCCTCCAACTCTTGGAATCAT
>NW_012155951.1:1685540-1686020 GCF_000956105.1 Propithecus coquereli | reverse complement strand
CAATAGACAGGATTAGTAACAGATTAGACATAGGAGAAAAAAGGATTACAGAACTGGTCAGTACAAATTAAACTGAAGCTCAAGAAGACACTTGAGGAGAATAATAAAAATGATCATAGGAAGTGCAGGAAACCTGGTGAAACACTCTAACATATAAATAACTGAGTACCAGAAAAAAAGGAAGTGAGAGAATGGATTAGAAGTGAGAAATTCTGGCTGAGTACTTTCTAAAATTGTTTCAAGACATCAAATTACTGATTCAAGAAACTCTATAAATATCAAACAGAATAAATACAAGAAAAAAAAGAGAAACTAGCTATAGCATATTGCAATATCAGAAAACTGAAGACAAAGAGAAAATTCATAAAAGTAACCAAAAGGAAAATAAAATAATTACTCTAAAAAGAGCATTAATAATACATACAGCTGATTTTAAAGAAGAAATGATGACAAGATCTAAAAGAAAATAAAAATTTTCTT
>NW_012155951.1:1677773-1681629 GCF_000956105.1 Propithecus coquereli | reverse complement strand
CACACATATATATACGGAGAGAGAGAGAGATTAGATTCTCATTATTTATGTGGTAGTTATGTTCTATAAATTCATAGTGAACATTGAATTAGCAAACATTGAGCAATTGCTCCTAGGAGAAATACAGGATTTGGTTCCTGGGAGCCTCCGGTCACATCATTTTCACCGCTTATCAATACATAAAATTGTTTTATGTGTATTTCCATTTAAAGATATCTTATTAATATATATTGTTGTTTCATTACACTAAACTCACATCCAACAGCACTATAACTCATGCCTGAATGAAGCTTGGATAACACATGTAATTTCTCCCAAGAGATATCACAGCCTTCCTGCATTTAGGAACACCAGACAGTATTCCAGCACTAGCCTGGGAGGCTATTTTAAACAATAAAATCACCATAAAAAACACAAAAATCCAAAAAAAAAGGTGGCATAAATAGACTACAAAAAGGACATTTATTTATAGTATAAGGTCTAAAACAAGACAGAGTGTCACTTGTTTGATCTCAGCTGGGAATACACGTATTGACAACTCAAATTGTTCACCACTCTGTGCTTGTTTGCAAATGACCACAAAACTATCATGAGTATTGATTTTGGGGCTACACATGAATTCTCTCGAGTAGGTGAATTCACAATTATTGCATCTGTGAATAATGAGGATTGACTATACACACATATACTCAAATTAACTATATGAACTGATGAGTAAAATTAGGAAAGTTTCTGGATACATGGTTGATTTACAAAAATAAATTGTTTTTCTAAGTAACATCAAGTAGCAATTTGAAAATATTTTAAAAACATACTATATTCAATGGCATCAACAAAAGATCAAGTACTTTCAAAGAAATCTAATGAAAAATGGGTAAAATTTCTTCAGATAAAATGTAAAATATTATTACATTAATGAACTGGAAGCATCCATATTTTTTAAAATTTGAATCTCTGTAATTGATGCATAAATTTAATGTAATTATGCAATCAAAATACAAAATTTTAGCAGTTTATTTTTGTGAAAAATGACAAACTATTTTTAAAGTATATTTGGAAATACAAGGGTTAAGAAGAATCAAGATTAAGTTGAAATGCCAACTAGATGAAGTTTCTATACTACAAGATAATCAAGCCTTCTTAGAAGGCTGCAATAATTATTTAGGACGGTGTGATATTAGCAGAAAATCAGAGATTAAACCATTAGAATGGAATAAAGAGTTCAGATTCATATTCACACCTGATTTACGAAAAGGTGGTGCCACAGAACAGATGGGAAAAAAAAATCTTTACAATAAATGCACAAAAATGATTGAGTACATTAAAATTTAGAACTTCCCTTTATTCAATGACACCACTAATAAAGTAAAAAATACAGCCTGCAGAGTAGGGAAATATATCTACAGTACATATTCAGCAAAAGAATTTGTGTCCATAATATATAAATTATTTATATATACATTTATAATGAGAAAATCAATTCTTATGATAAATAAATTTATAATAAGAAAATAAAGTTGTAATGAAATCAGTTCTTATTTTGTGAATAAGAAAAAGATTGTCAACTCAAAAAAAAACATGAGTAAAATATTAAATAGGCAATTCGCAAAGTAGTAAATCTGAATGGCCAATAAATATTTGTAAAAAGGCATTCACCATAATTAGAAATGATGAAAAGATAAACTAAGCCATAACAATATGCCATCAAAAACTTACCACAATGGCTACAATTTAAGACTGACAATCAGTGAGGATGTGAGGCCACTAGAATTATAACATACTTATGGAGAAAGTGCAAATTTGTACAACCATTTCAGGAATCTATCTACAATTATCTACTAACCTAAATAAATGCCTACCCGATGAAATACCATTTCTACTCCTAGGTATCTACCTGACAGAAACACAATCACATCTAGGCCAAACAAGATGTTCATAGCCGTATTTTTTATGAGAACCCAAATCTGGAAGCTACTCAAATATTCATCAGCAGCAGCAGCAATTAAAAGAAAAATTGTGTTTTGTTGACCAATGGCGTAATATATTGTAAAGTGACTGTGCTGCAGCTCCAGGCAATGCCGTGGATGAATATTGCAGACATTTTAATGAGTGAAAGAAGCCAGACATTAGAGAATACATGTTGTGACATTCCATTCATATATAGCTCCAAACTAGGCAAATATTCTCGTGTAAGAAGTCAGATAGTGGTTCTCTTTGGAAAGAGAGAGGGAGTGCTTGAGAAAAGCATGGGGAGAGCTTCTATGACACCAGGGAATTTTATTTTTCAAACTTGGTGGTGGATACACATTTGTGTTCACTTCTTAATAACTCATTGGTCTCTATACTTACACTTTGAGCATTTTGTACGTTTTATTTAAACAATTATTTTTTAATCACCTCATATAATTTAACAAGACACATTTTTAGCAGTAGGTTCTGTGTAAGAGACAGGGCTAGGTGCTATGGATGCAAAAGTGAATATGACAAAACATCTTTCCTTAGAACAACTCAGAGCCTACATATGAGGACGGACAACTATTCTAGATTATTTAGTTCCATAATTTTATTTTCCTTCAAAAATGATATTTGGCTACAGATAGAACTTGACATAAAAGCTTGAGAAAAATTATTTACCTCACATAAATCTTAGTAGCCTATTGCCACTCAGTTAGGGAATGATTGGAAATGAAATAAATTTGGTGGCATTAAATGTACACAGTTGTTGAAATATTTGTAATCAGAGAAGCCAAGTATATTCGCGGGTGATTACATTTTTTAATCTTCAATATTACAGAGGATAAAATCAATGAGAAAAGGGAAACTCTTTCCATTTAATCATTACTTATATCAAATCCTCTATAAATGCTTGTAATTGAAAGATGAAGCCACGTCTCCCCAGCTCACACAACTTAGCTCGAGCTCATGGATGGTAGAAATGAAAAGTGTGGCTTGACCTATGAAGTAATCTTCACTGCATTCAATGTCATCACTAAGAAAAATTATATATATATATTTCACCCGGAATCAGTTATTTACCTTAAGGTTGAAAATGTGTATTCTGTCATTCTCCATTTATAACATAGTGATTAAAACATGAACCCTGAGCTTAACAGCCTGAGTACATAGCCTAGCTTTTTCACTTAACTGCTATGTTGACTTTAGCCAGTTACGTAGCCTCTCTATGATTCAGTTTCCTCATTATCAAAATAGAGATAATAATAATAGCTATCTCACCAAGTTGCTCTGGGAGTTTAATGGATTTGGTACACGCAAAGTACTTACAAAAAATTAAATAAAGCTATGATTATTATATTTTATAAAATAGTATTTTTAATGATTGGAAAGAAGTCATCGCCTAGCAAAAAAAAATTGCGTCGTTCACACTCAGTATCATTAAGTAACCTTGGAAGGAAAACCATGACATATGAGGATGTCTCCCATATGTATAATAAAATGGTGAGCCACAAAGACATCTTAATGCTCAACATAGTATAAGTGGAGAAGCAAATATCCATAAATCAGTTTATCCCTCTGATATAAGTTAATTATTTGAAAGGGTAAAGTAAATGAAAACAAAGTCCCAAATTCTTTCTATGTAGTAGACATGATGCTGTGAATTGATGTGTGAGGTGGTGTATGGGTGCATGTGTGTGAGAGACTAAATTATTCTTAGGAAAGCGATGTCAAGAAGTAATTTATGCTGAAGAAGAATCAAAACATAGAGTCAATAAGTCAACTTTAGAGGGTTTTGTTTCTGAAATAGAGTTGTGGTTTTTAAAATCAACATTATTGTGATATTTATAGGCACATTGTATACTTATTTAAAATGTGTTAATGTATGTGTTAGATATCTAGA
>NW_012155951.1:1673491-1676063 GCF_000956105.1 Propithecus coquereli | reverse complement strand
ATACACCCAAGATAAAGTGTTTCCTCTAATACAGACTGTCTGCTATATGACCAGTCGCGGGAATTGCTTCTGAAGGAGGAATTAAATTGGAGCTGTTTGCTACATATTATTCTGTGTTCTCCCTCTAACTTTCTGATGTTGAAATTTGAAATACCTACGTTGATTTGTAGTATTCTGACCTGTTGAATGGGGTGAATATCACTATCTGCTTTGCTCATAGACTTATAGTGAGGATGAATATGAAGCAGAACGAGAGCACTTTGAAATGCATGAAGATGTGCATGTTTAAAATAGAATCATTATCAGTATAATCATTAACACTGTCATTCATGTACAAGTGTTAGTAGTGGTCAGTGATGCTAAACTACAAAACAGTAGAATCCCGCAGAAGCAAAATCAGGCATAAAAAAGAGCGTCTCTTCAATATTAGTGCAGCACCGAGGCCTCCCGGCAGGAGTGAGTGGGATTCAGGGTTGTTAGTTAAACACATGCCTTTCTTGATCCTTCAGGTGCTCTGTTGATGGTACACAGAGCTTGGTCTATGCTAAGCTTGTGGAGCTTGCATTTCTTAGAACAATGCCAATGGGAGCCTGTCTCCTCCCGGGTTAGTCATCCCAAGAGAAATTCATTTCTCACTCTCCTAGGCAGGGGAGGGTAGAGGTAGTTATCTCTATTCTCCAGACTATGAATCTGCCTTTGGGTTTTGTGTTTCAATGACATATTTTTCTCCCTATCCTATAAGCTATAATCAAATGGCTTTATGTTTTAATTGTTGGTCCTTACAATCCTATGTGGATGGTGGCTCCCTGAACATAGTGAGTGCCCCAAAATATTCATTAAATGTTCATTCTTGGCCTTCTCTTTTTCTGAATTCTATTAGAAATATTGATTAACAGGGTATAGGCCTTGAAGTTCCCAATTCTGACCCCAATTCAGGTTATCCAGAAGCTTTTATCTGAGTTTCAGAAGCAAAAATTAGGTAGCTAGCAATGAGGTTTTTATCCTGAGACATTTTGTTCTCGTGATAACTCTACTATACATTCAGAAGGAAGAAAACACAAATAAACACGACAGAGCTGTCCCCAAGAGACCTTGGAGTGATAATTGACCTAATCCCATTCCTGAGTGCCACATTTCTAGGTATTCTGGTAAAATTAGCCATTAGAGAGCTATTCTGGCCCATGACCTAGTATCATTTAACCAGAACACCTTTTCAAGGTATCTTGAAATCTAAACTGATAACCAGAATGTTGCCTGGTTGGCAAAAAATTAGAGCAAACAGAATTGCATGAATTTTAGAAATACTTCTCTTTCTTGGATGATGATAAATAAGCACTGATGAGGTTTTATAAACTTTTTAAAATTTTAATTAATTTTTTTGAATTATTATGGATACATAATAGTTAATGTATGTGTTAGATATCTAGACGTGGAATTTGGGTGGTTGTTATGGGTTTTCTTTTGGAATATGAAAGAACATATCAACATTTGAAGTATTGTGTTTTGTTTTATTTTTCACCAGGATCAATTATGAGGACTATTGAAATAAGTATTTTCAAGAGATGGTAAGTTCATAACTTATTATTTATGAGCACATACAGAATGCAATCCCTACCTTCATTTAAATGAAATCAACCCCAGCCTAATTAAATCACCTGGCAAAGGTCATCTAGCTAGTCAGATATTGAGTTGAGACTCAGATTTTTGCCACCTGTCTGTAGTCTTGGGCTCTTTCCCCTTCACTCTGCTAAAAATCAAACAATAAAACTACTGAAAAATGGTGCATAGTGGAATTCAGTGACTAACAATGCCTTTCATTCCTAGATTTCTAGAAATTCAGTAGGCAATTAGCAATGATAGTTTTGGATTTTATCAGAAGGAAAGGTACCCTTAAGTCAGCATACAAGCTTACATTTAACCTTCATCTATTAAATTCAAAGTATTTTGGTAGCAGTTGGAGGCAATCCAAAGATGGCTACATAAAAGTCCTGTTTTCAGAGGTTTGCAATGACGTAGCCAGGGCCCTTCTTTCCAGGTGCAACCATTTTTGCCACATTCTGAGTTGCTAAGCTCTTTTCTTCTACCCCCTTTCTATTACCCTTCAACCTTTCTCCCTCTTACACTTGTGATTATTTTCCTCTCTAATTATTGCATTCTCAAGTCCATGAAGCTATCTTTCTTCTGTTTAGGATGAAGAAAATAAGTCTGATTCCTTTTCATGATTGGCTGCTAAAGTAATAAAATGAATGTCCAGGGGAATTGCATATGTGGTTGCATATACAGAATAATTCTTTCAGACATTTCAAAAGAAAAACACTTAGTGCCCATCAATACATGAGGGGATTAATAAAATGTGGGAAATATATATATCCTGGAGTACTACTCAGCCATAAAAAATGGTATTAACCTCTTGTATTAATCTGGATGAAATTGGAGACCATTCTTCCAAGTGAAATATCACAAGAATGGAAAAACAAACACATATACTCACCATTAAATTGGAACTAATCGATCGACACTTATGTGCACATGTGGAAATAAAACTCAAGGGAAATCAAGCAGGTGGGAGAGG
>NW_012155951.1:1666969-1668896 GCF_000956105.1 Propithecus coquereli | reverse complement strand
ATCTGACTAATTTCTTTCTATTTTTGGTAGAGACGGGGTCTCGCTCTTGCTCAGGCTGGTTTCGAACTCCTGAGCTCAAACAATTCGCCCGCCTCGGCCTCCCAGAGAGCTAGGATTACAGGCGTGAGCCATCGCGCCTGGCTCTTTTTTTTCTTTTTTCGATAGGCATTGAGTTTTATGTTTTTGAGTGACTGAATCTAAGAAAACGAAAAACAGGTTTACTAAAACAGGTGTAAAGACAATACAAAAGATAAGCTCTAAAAAAGTGTGAGCGGCCCTCGGCCCGCCAGTCCCGACACGCACAGGGGACGGAGAGGGGGCTGAATATCTGGAGCCTCCTCCAAATCCGAATCACACATTTTGGGTTTTGCTTTCCTTTTAAGGTTTTGAAAAAAGCTAAACTCAGGCATCTGGCGGGTCGGCCTGCGCGCAGCAGCGTGTGTAGCCCGCCCCAGTCGAACCGTGGCGCCCGGCGACAGTCAACAGCGACCGTGGGGCGGGCTCCCGCGAGCCCCTGACTCCCGCGCGACGCTCCTCAGCGCGTCCTTGACGGTGGGCGAAGGCCGCAAGCCCGCCCGGAACACCGGCTCACCAGGGCACCGCCGAGGAGCCCCCTGCGCTTCCGGCCTGACCACGGTGCGAGCCCGGAGAAGCGGAGTCTCGCCAGGCCAGGCGCGTCTCCAGGCTGGAACCACGTCTCTGGTAAGGGGACAGTCTGGGGTCTGCTACTGACTTCGCCTTGTGCTGTTTGGGTTTAATTTCCTCCACAATTTCGGGAAATAATTCACAAAAGCCTTTACCTTTTTAGTAAATAAAACGTTAAACTTTGTGAAGTCCGACGTGTCCACGCTGCCCGGGGTGGGCCCTTCTTCACCAGGAAGCTCCGGAGAGGGCGAGGACAGTGGGGACAGAGCAGGCCGGGCTCCCGCGTGCGCGTGGAAAGCCGGGATGGAAAGTCACAGCCTGGTATTGCTCTTAAATCTAACACTGGGAGGTATCATGGAAACACTAGGAGGCCTGAGGGGAAATTCTCTGGGAAAAACTAGTTCTCCATGATAATAGCCACCTTCATAAGGGGTCCTCTCAGGGCCTCGGATGACATACTGCCATTCGAGAATACTACAGCACAGATGTCAGGCAGCCGTTCTTTCTTAATCGGAAGGCAGGCCTGCTGCAGTCTTAGTTGCTTCGGGGCTCTCTTATTGCCACTGTTGCTGGTCTCTCCCTGTCGCTGCCTCGGGCTTGCTGTGGTCCAGGTGCGGATGTGGCGCCACCTCTGGTGCCGCCTCTAAAAGGTAACTTCGTGTAACCATAGGTTCTAAGGGTTAAAAAGTTTTTCTGGATTAATTTATCATTACAATTGTCTGTAGGTTATCATTGGTCAAAATTTTATACTGTATTACATTTTGGTGAATTATTTCACATATAAAAAGTAAAATATTCTTGGAACCCATCTCTTAATGGCATCAAAAAGCTCTTATAACTTTTTAAATTCATGTATCTAATTATGAATATTAATTATGTGTAGAATGAGAAGGAATTCACCATCAATTCGCTTCCCAGTTTTAGTTTTTATAGACTGTTGGGGCTCCCTTTGCCCCTACAAGATTAAGCAGGATAAACCTTGTTCACATAAATAGAAACAACTACAGCTGGAAAATACAGTGTTCATGGGACGTGGAACCTGCCAATACCCAGGGCTACTTTTTCTTATGTGAGAATTCCTCAAAGCTAACTGTAGAACTTGAGCATCTGCAGTTTTTGGCATTGGAGGGGGAGGCGGAAGTGTCCTAGGATCCATCCCTTGTAGATACTGAGGGACAACTATACATAAGTAACTGTACATAAATGGGGATCGAAAGAATTTTGTTAGGTCGATGTCTTTCAGTCCTTTAACTTCCCTCTGGCTTAAAAGCAAAGAAAAAAC
>NW_012155951.1:1663705-1666919 GCF_000956105.1 Propithecus coquereli | reverse complement strand
TTTAACAATATTGTAATTTTATGTTTTGTTAGGAGTTTTCATCCAATATTGACTGAAAAGATCAATAGACTATCTCAGCATGTTATGCTGTGCATTTATTTACTGTTGCCACTGATGCAATAAAATTAAATTACAGTACTTCATCAGCCCATACTATGCTATACTTAATTTACTTACAGTGTCATTTCCAACAATATCTGGTAGATCCTTTGAAAATTGCAAAGAAAATTCCCTATCAAGTGAGAGAGATGGGAGTTACTAGGATAAGGGAGGAATAAGAGTTTATACATTATGTAGGAGAAACATGTGGTCTCAGTTCAGTGCATTGGCAGGGTGCATGGCTGTTTCCACCACCTACTTCATCCTATTTCATTTCTTATATTTGATCCTCAATGTCACTGATATCAGGTTTCCGAAATTCTCAATAAAAACATTACCATTGTCACCAACAATATTAGATTATAATTCAAATAATGCAGGATTTCTTTGCAAGAGCCTCTCAAAATACAAAGGATATTACCTGCTTGGAGATTATGACTGGAACTCAATGTTTTCCCCTTTGTGTGTAGTAATTTATTGGAACAGAACAGTGTAGAATGCATTGGTACGGATTTATTTATTAATTGATTCATGCATCAGACTACTAATTCAGCAAATATTCATTTAATATCTTCCATTTACCTTATGGAGTGTTTGGTCTCAGCGATCAATTCAATCTTGTGGCCAGAAAAGCAAAATTATCAGTTTCAATACAATGGCAATAGATAATGAACTTAATAGAGGAAAATGCATCATTGTTTGTCTAAGAGCGTTAGTGCTATAAAGTGTGTGATGCTTTGCTAATTTTTTAAGAAAGGGTAGGATTAACCCAGGAAGAAAAGTGGAGAAAGAGTTTCCAACGGAGAGGAAACTGAATGTACAAAAATCACATAGGTCTGGGAAAGATAGAGTTGCAGGAGGAACTTTAAGTACTTAGGTATTGTCAGAGCCTAGTACATAGTAGATGCTCAGCAGAATATCACATCGCTGTTTTTACGGTGCAGCGCAGGGGACGGAAAGCAAGAAACAGACCTGAGCAGGTTCAGTGACAGCCCTTTTGTCAATGTAATTGCCTCCCATGTTAAAGGGTTACTAAAATTATTTCTGTTTCATAGTAAGACCATGATAAGGTCAAAGCAACTTGAAAAAGCTATTTAACTCAAGTTTAGTCTCTATCAAAAAAAAAAAAAAATCCATAGCCCTAGATTCACATTCATTCTCCTCCTGTCCACACCTTCATCACTTTTTCTTTCATTTTGTGGACACAACCCAAATCTTTGACTCTGACATCACATATGTAGAAATAGTTCAGATGTGTTTGTGAAATTCTAAGATAGCATGCCAGCTTTCTATGAGGGTGGTCAGGGCAAAGCAGTGAATCTAGTTATTTTTGTAGTATAAATTAACAGACTCACTGCCCCAACAAATTTTCAGATTATCTCATCCCTTGCCTTTTATCTAATACCTTAAATTATACTCCAGTGTCCTAAATTCCCAAACATAATATCGCCCTCAGGATCCACTCTGATCTTGTCTCATCTCTCTCTCTCTTATCAGCTACTCAGGCTACTTCGTCTGTAATCATTCCTCTCTTAATTTTTGTTCCCTGTCAATGCCCTGCAATGCCCCGCTCTGCACCCCAAGGGGCCGTGAGCCTGTGCACACTCACAGCTATAGGCAGACCCACTTCCACCTCTAGTCCTGTCTCCATCTAGCTTTGGTAGCAGAGTCCATTATTTTGATCATTTTCTTGACATTTACTTCGATGTATTAAATATTTATCCTCTCACTTTTCCATCACACCAACTCAGGAAAACTTTAGACCTGGTTAATGCACTCTTTCACACTCTTTGTCAGGGCTTCAGAACTGCTGGAGAAACAAAACAAAACAAAATCTATGACGATTGATGCCACTATAAATTTGCAACCTATGCTAGAAGCCTCTATGTTTCAGATTTTTAAAAACTATTCAAGTGATTTTCCCCCTCCTCCTTCCTTTTCCTTTTAAACAAATGGTAGATTTTATTTAGTCATCTACGTCTACTATTGAAACTCTGAGAGTTAAGAAATAACATCCTTGTCTGTAAGCTTTTTATATATTAATATAACCAGAAAAAAATGTTTCGGCCTTCTGTTCTACATTGTCCTGCTGAGCTTTATCTAAATGTATCTACAGAAACCAGCTACTCTGCAGTCTCACATAGAGTCTCTTACCCACAATTTCACTTGGGAAGAAGACTCAAGTCTCCAAGGATTACATCATGAAACACTTTGCCTTTGTTGCTGTTGTTTTGTTGTTATGGCTTTTAGATGTTAGCGAGAATTTTTCACTGAGCAATAATGACAACGTACTAGCTACTTAACTTCTCCAGTTCATGTAGTAGCTGGAGTTGGATCTTCTGTAAAGATTTCAGGTGAGGAAAGGAAACAAGGATTACGACATCTTTTTGACCACTGTCAACATTAATTTTCCAGGCTGCTGAGACATTCAGCTCTCTTAGCTGAACTCTGGAGTTTATTTTCAAGTCTAGGAGAATCTGAGGAATTCCAGACTCATCTCCTCTGGCTTTTGGCCAAGGCTTCAAAATCACTGCACTTGAATTAAACAGAGCTTTTCTCGCTGTACTCTGGAAAAACAATGAAGACTCATAAAAGAATCCAATGTATCTCGTTGGTAAAGAGAAGGAAGAGTTACTCCAGAAATTTTAATTTGTTGCCACCTTCAACAACACTGCTTCAGTGAGTCAATTTTTCCATTCCTATTCCAAGCAGTTCTTTGCTGTTGATCACCTGCAGTTCCTCCAATTTGCAAAGTTATTTCTGTAATACATGTATTGCTATGTCCTCCCCCTGAAATGATCTTTTGTTCCATTCTGCTTAATTTTATTTGTGTGTGTATTTAACAAGCTCTTCTTTCCCTGAACTTTTATTTCCACCAGGCAATTTATCTAAATTTAATGTTTTATGTTTGAAAAGCTTTTATTGATCATTCTCTTACACTTCTCTGCAAATAAGTACATTTGTAACACTTACATTTTAATTGTTGGTCCTCACTATCCTATATGGATAGTGGCTCCCTTAAGATAGTAAGTTCCCCCAAATATATTTATTGAATGATTGTTAGAATAGTATTTTAATGTTCTTTAAAAAATAATTTCTTTCTTTTTTCTTTTTT
>NW_012155951.1:1655797-1660635 GCF_000956105.1 Propithecus coquereli | reverse complement strand
CTAGCATCCTAGGGTAATGGAATCAGAGAAACAGAGGAAACTTCTAATTCAGTATTTTCTGAAGTGCTGCAAAAAGAAGTCCCAATTAAAAAATAAAAATGATAATTTTGCATAAATTTAAAGGCAGATTTCATATCTGAAACTGCACATTCACTGCAGTAAAATTCTTCCCTTTCCCTGCCTGAGATCATTCTTTTCAAGGTGAGTTCATTCTCTTACAGCTCTAAGGCTGATCTCTTAGGCTGATAAGGTCCTGGTTGGATTTCCATTGCAGTAGGATCAAGTAGAGGACCTTGTAAAATTAACGTTCTTCTGCTGCTCTGAAGATAAGTGCTTGGCTGACCCCAGAAGTGCAAAGCTGACTGTAAAGTTCACCTTCTTTCCATATCCCAATGTTGAAAGAAGACTGAAATGGTGAATAATTCATCTTGCAGTGATAAGGAATGTGGCCTCGTTGGTAAGGGCTTTGTGATGCTATCACCATCCATTCTCTGCATGGGAACTTATCAAAGCATTTTATTTTGTGTCTATTCCACTTAGAAAGCAAACACAAGAAACTAATGAAGGTCAAAGTGCAAAGATTCAATTGGAGTAATTTGGGTCATTTTTTAAGGTCTCATATTATTGCATTTGGGATATTAATTATATCCCAAATGCAAATTTCTCTGTGTGGAATTTTTTTATTTCCATCACTTTGTGAGTCAGTTAAAGTACTATGATTTATTGTGCATTAGGGAAACTTACCATTAATAAGCCTTTCCACACAAGTACATTAGCTTTCCATATACCTGAAATTTTGGGATTTGACTCCCCCTAATTTTTTTCAGTCCTCTTCTGTTTTTATGCAGGGGAGTATGTTTAATTTATCAGAAACTTATTATTACAAAAGTGTAACTAGTCAAAAATATCAAGCTTTGAGCCCTGGTCTTCATTTATCTCCCCAGGCAGCATTTTTGGCTCAAAAAGATTCAGGGAACAACAGCTAAACAGGGGGGAACTTTCATTGTCATCATGATGAGTCTAGGATATCCTAGAAACTGATAAGAAAGGGTTATTTTTCAAAGAACATTTATATTATTTGAAAGAAATCAAAGTCTTAAGTTAAACTAAGAAAATAATTCTGATATTTTACTTTCTGTATGCAAATAGGAACATTATTTGTGTTTCAGAAGCATTTTATAGTGTAGATAAAAATGACCAATACATTTTACTACCAATTCATAAGGCTGACCCTCCTGGAATCATTCTTTCATTCTTTCATGCAACAGATATTTATTTTGGACATGGTATGTGCAGAGCACCATGTAGATACCATAGAAATAGATATAAATAAGACCTGTTCTCTGTCCATCGGCCAGGGAGATAAGCAGGGATTGAAATTCAAAAATGTTATGCTGTAATACAAAAATAATTGGGGAATGCTGCAATATTTAGGGCAGTTTGGATATGCCAGGGAAAGTTTTACTAAAAATGTTACCTATAAGTGTGTGTTGGTGGTAAAATGTAGGTAGAAATGTATAACGGACAGCGGTAACATAATGTTTCAAGACAATGAGGAGGGGTATATTATAGGAAGTACATGTATTTTATCTGTGCCTAAGTGTCAAGTATAAGGAAAATAAATGGCCATAGACTGGGCTCATCAGGTAGGTGGAATATCTACAATGATTGTGTGTTGTGCAAAGAATTGGGTATTATTCTGTAGGTGATGGGAAGCCCTGAGAACAATGAACAGAAATGTGGCCCCATCACTCACCCTAATCCTTTCAGGCACCTTGTGTTGCTCTGTTCATAGGTACTTCCATTCTACATACAGGCTCTGGTTGCTTTCCCTTAGCATTGCTGTATTGTTGTTGTTTTTTTTTTTTTTTTCCAGGTGTATCTTAATATTTATCAAGCAAACCATATGTATGGGATGTATATAAATTCATTTTATATTTGGATTAGCCTACCAGTAGGGTGAGAGGGGACACATGTTGTGATTCTCTGAGTCCATGACAGAATATTATGGATATAAAAAGAGTGCTGAGTAGGAAATGGGTGGGGGGAGGAGGGCACAAAATGGATAATGAAAATATAGTGATATTTAAGCCTGGATATTTCAGTGTTGAAGAATATAGTTACTGCAATAACTTTCCTCTGCATTTCTCCTGAATCAGGGTCTCTCTCGCACTTAAAGGGTTTTAATCAAATTTTAGAAAAATGTAGAAACATTGACCAAAATTATAGAGAATAAATTAGACCTGAGCTATTCTGAATCCATATGGTGCTCTTGAAAATATTTCTAGCCCTTTTCCTGACTTAAACCTGCAAGTCTTTCCTACCTACATAGGCTCATCTTTGAACATTTTTATCTTTCTTTCATAGGACATAAGCACCACTCCTTTGGACTTCTTTCTGATCTTAATTGTCCTCATCTTTTCCCTGCCATTCTACCATTATTGTTTACTTCCATTTCTGAGTCTCTATAGTTTTTATCTATTCTGCAGCTTTGTGTCCTTTTTGCCCTCAAAACCATCAAGAATTGATTATTTAAGAGGTATAGGGGTCTAATTTAAATCTTAAGGTGTCTAGGAACATTCCAAATAATTATAATCTGGTCAATTTTTTGGTAATTTAGAAAACTATTGGTTTATGGCTCTTTGGAAGGCTTATATTGGAACAAGTTATAGAAAAAAACAATTCAAATTGACTTAAACAATAAAGGGGATTTATGGTTCCACATATATATGAGAAGGTCAAGGGTAAGGCTGGCTTCAAAATTTGTTTGATTCAGTAACTCAAAGATGGCCAAGCAGCCAGTTTCTTCTGGTCTTTTTACTTTGTCTTCTGTAATGTCAGGTTATTTTCATAATGACAGAATGGCTGTAGCAGTGTCAGACCTCATTTCTTCACACCAAATTGTCTGGCAGAGGGATTGATTGGCTTTGGAGCACATTGGACTTTGAGCTAGAGGTATAGGTCTTGTCTCAACAGAATACTTGAGTCTGGGGATCATTGTCTCCTAGTAAAAGGCTTCTACACTCTGCCTATCTCTGAAGCCTTTGCTTTAAAAGTGTCTGTATCAGTGATAACCTCTGCTTTAGGAGATTCACAATGGCAGATTGTGGTGGAGAGATGCTGGTAATTTCCTTTTGTCCTCAAACTACATCTTCATGAGGAGTTTGGTTGTCTTCTTTGTAATGATAGAATAAAGGCCACCTTAAATAGTGCAGGATGGCAGAGCACACGATGCCTGATATGGACATATGAGATTGGCAGCAGTTTATTAGTCATGCAAACCTACAGCCTGGAGGAGGAGGACACCGCATGCTGTACCCATGCAGGGGACACAGGGGCTGCACTTGGGAGTAGAGTGAACCAGAAGGGACTGTGGGAGGCAAGCTCTGTAGAAACAAGAGGGTAAGCTGCCCCTGGTTCTCATGGGAGGATGTCATTGGTTTGACTGACTAATTTTGAGGTCCAGCATGGAGGTGAAGGCTATTAGGTTGACGACTGGGCAGAGTGTAGCTAGTCAGACTGATAGGGTAACTGGATGGGTGGGGAGTTTTTCCCACTAATTGGAAGGCACATCCAGCAAGTATAGGGGAACTCACATTTAGACCTTTGAGACCCTTTGAGGATCAACGATGTTAGATCTGACAATACAAGAAATTCTCGGTTAACAATGATATGTTTTCTTTTTTTCTGTTTTCAAAATGGTCTGTATCAGGCTAAGCTTTATGATTTCTTTGCTTCTTTCTGAAACCGGCAAGAATCCCATTGTATTACTACTTTTTTTTTTTTTTTTTAGGCTATTGTTGTGCTTGGTATGTACTTCTAATATATAAAAGCTGTGGTTCAAATGCTTTTACTATCAAATAATAAATATTTAAAATATCCCAGCCTGGAATATTGAGGATTTTTTCTCTCTTACACTGTACAATCTCTGGGTAGCCCATTGAACATTTTGGTGCCAGTAATTTACAATATTTAATTTCTTGGATTTTTTACTGGGATTTTTGATTGCAAGGAACAGAAATAAACTCTAACAAATTTAGTCAGAAAAGAAATTATGAGATATTAAATAGCTTATAAAATCAAAGGGGATGCTCTAGAACCAGCAAAAACTAAAGAAGTCTACACAGTAAAAAAATGCAGGGACATGAGAGCACAGAAATGGTCTTGACCTCAGTACTGCTAAGCCTCTCATGCTACCATTGTTACCACAGGCCCACTAAAAAGGAAGTTTCTGCTCAACTCTCAACTTTTCTCTTGTTAACAGACTCCTGAAGCCATCACCACTGTAAAGAATATCCCAGCCTTTTTTTTCCTTAACATATATTGCAGTATTACACACAGAAAGTGAACAAATCTTAAGTGTGCAGTTCAATAAATTTTTGCAAGTCTACTCACCTGTGTAACCAGGTCCAAAAACAAGTTGTTGAAGATTTCCAGCACACTAGAAGTCTCCTTCAATACACCCTCTTCACCACTATTTTGCTTTTCATCTTTACTGCTCTAGATTAATTTTTGTTGTTCCTGTTCTTGAGCTTTATATAGATGAAATCATATGTATGCATTCTTTTTGTCTGATTTATTTTTATTAACATTATCTGTGAGATTCAACCATGTTGTTGTGGTCATTTTTAATTGTCCTATATTATTTCATTGTAATAACATATTACATTGTATTTCTTCTTATAACACACCACCTTTCTTTCCCCATCCCCAGTTTTTGGTTATTCTGAATAAACCTGCTATTAATTTTATTGTACCTGTCTTATGCCACACATTTACACTCATTTCTGTTGGATTTATATATAGAAATGAATTTCTGGATCATAGAGTATACAGAT
>NW_012155951.1:1623698-1655547 GCF_000956105.1 Propithecus coquereli | reverse complement strand
TTTTATTGCATTTTCTTTATATTTTTTGATTCATAGTTTTTTACATATTTTGTATATGAATCTTTTGACAAATATGTGTACTACAAATGTCTTCTTCCATGCTGTATCTTGCACTTTTAATCTCTTAGATGTCTTTGGATTAATAAAAGTTTTTATATGTGATGAAGTTCAATTTATTTTTTTCTTAAGTTATGTTAGATTTTATGGCATAAATTTTAAAACAACATATTTGCTTACCAAAGGTCATAAAGATGTTTTTCTATAATGTATTATTTTGTATCGTCTTTTACATTTAGGTCAAGGATCTATTTGGAATTGGTTTTTGTATATCCTATGAGGAATGGGGGTCTAGATTCATTTTTTCATATATAGATATCCAGTTGATCCTGTACTGCTCTGGAAATAAATAAAGATCACCCAAATGCGAACAAACAAAGGCTATTCAAAGTTTGCAAGGAAATTAGCCACCTCACTTGTATTTGACAGAATCTCAAAGGCGTGCAATAGAGTGGGAAAGATTTACAGTAGAAAAAAAAGAAGGATTCAGGTATTCCCTGATTGAAGGCTGTTGGCATGAGGGAGCTGGAGGCAGGAAAACTACAAGTGGATGTCCTGTGTAATTGGTTAGCGAAGCATATTTGGTTTTCTGCAATTGTTCCTAAGTTGGAAACAGTGGCCAAATTTAGGAAAGCTGTCAGTTATTGATCAAGTCCTGGCCATTTTGGGCCCATTGCTACAGAGATTATGGTTTGACTTCCTGGACAGTTTGCGGCCGAAAGTGTGGTTTGGCTTCCAGGCTGGTGGCTGCAGGTTATGGGTCAGAGTTCTACTTTTATACATCATCTGGCCATTTGTATATTCAGTCTGTTATATTATTGAAAAGATCATCCATTTTTCTGCATCCTAGTAGCACCTATAAAATAAATTGACTGTACACATGTGCTTCTGGAATCTTTATTTTGTTCCATTCATCTGTGTGATTCTTCTTGAACTAATATCAGACTATTTAATTATTATATCTTCATAATAACTCTTGATATCTGGTGAGTGCACATTCTCTAGCTTTGCCCTTAAGATTGTCTGTTCTGTTCTTGATCTTTGCATTTCCATGTGAAATTTAGAAATGATTTGAGTATTTTCACAAAAATAATTAGAAATATGAATAATATCATGGCGTTGATTAAAGGTCAATTTGAGAAATAATATTTTTATAATATTGAGTCTTTCAATCCAGGAACATGGTATATCCTCCCTTATATTTGGGTCTTCTTTTATTTACTTAGCCACGATTTATATTTTTCCTCCTAGGTATTTGATAAATTTAGTCTATTATAAATGTTATTTTAAAAAATGGCCTTTCCTAATTGCCTGTTTCCTTAATTTATTTAAGTCTAATAGTTTATCTATAGGATATATCTATATTTATATCCATCTGCTTGTTATCCCAGTTACTGAGAAATGCGTGGTAAAATCTCTAAGTATGTATAGTATTTGTCTGTTTCTCCTTTTAGTTCTGTAAGTGTTCTAATTTCATTATTTGGAAGTGGGCTGCTGCTTCTGCGTAGGATGTAAAAATCTGCAAAGAAAATCACTTCCATCCTAATAATGAATAAAAGCCAGATAAAGTACAACATCATAAATTTTCTTAAGCCCATCTGAGTGTTGATGTGCCAAGGCAATCCAAATACCTAAAATTCTAAGAAGCCTCACCTAGGAGGGCTGGGACATGTGATTTCTCTTGCCTATGGCAGAACATGGAGAAAGAGGCTCCTCTCAGGCCAAAAAGCAAGCAGGTAAGAATCAGCTAAAAATTTAAAGAGCTTTCAATGGTCAAGTGTGGCAAATCGGTGTAAAATTGCTGGGAGCACCTGACAGGAAGAAGATCTGTATTCTCTTGCAAGGGGCCTCTATGCGTGCTCAGGAGCCAGTTTGGGGCAGAGCTGGAGATTGAGCAAACCCACTGATGAGGCAAGAGCTAATGAGGGCCACATGGGAGGGGCAGGCATAAAACATCGGCAAGCTTCCCAGCTCTTTTGCATCACAAGCAAAAGCTGTAGGCCCTTGGGTGAGGGACAGAAAAGCCAGTGGCAATGAAAGTTCCATTAGTAGACAGGTAAGAGAATGCTCTCCATCTCAGAAGCAGGGGTAAAAAGATTTCTTGAAGCAAATCTGCTATTGAGACAGATGTGCTACTGCTGGGTAAGGGTGGGGGCAAGGTCAGAGAGCAGCATGCAGACTTGCTAGGCGAAAGGCAGTTGGGCTGCCACAGGGAGGTGGGATGGGCAAACAATTCCGATTCTGAAGCTGGTGCACATGCTTTTCTGTAACCGAGGTTGGACCAGAACAGCAGAGAAGCCCCCTGGCCTGGTCAGAGGCCAGCGGCATGTACGCCACGGCAGTGAGATGGAGTGTGCAGATGTGGGGTGAAAGTTGCACGATGGGAGGCTGTAGAGGACACTTTGTCTGGGAATGTTTCCTTGTTGTTTTTCTCAAGAACATGTCTGTGGCCTTGCACGCAAGTCCAGAGCGCCCTAACCCTGCAAACAGGAGGGGCTAGAGAGTTTAGATGCAAACATCTGCTTGCCGGAGACGAAACAACAAGGAACAGGGACGTGTTGAGTCGGGACAGTGTGGGAACAAAGAAATTGCGGTGGGACAGTTGCCAAACAGGCTGTGTTATAAATAAAGAAACTACAGTAAGAAATTGGCTGCAGTCTTATACCGTCTTTGTGTGTCTGTGTCTCTTTGTAGTGGCTGCAGTCGTGTACTGTCTTTATGTATGTGTGTGTCTTTTTGTCTCTGTGTTCATTCCTCGGCCCCAAGAAATGGGCCACGGCAGGAGGCATTTTCATGAAGATTCTCCTGTGCATATTCAGAGACTAAGCATCCAAAAGGGAAATAAGCGTTCACTACACTGTACACTGCAGTGTTGTTTCCTTCTCCTTCTTTCTTCTCCGACTTCTTTCTTATTTCTTCTCCTTCTCCACCTTCCCCTCCTCCTTTCCCTTCTCCTTTTATCTGGAAAGCACCAGCTCCAGTGCACTTCCTCTCTGAAGTCCTCTACTTTATCTACAGACTCCGTCTTCCTTTTGCACTATGGTGTATGGACCTCCCTCACAACTCTTTCATCTCTTAACTGTGTCTGATATTTGCATCTCAAAGGCAGGAATTGCACACAATTCATCTTTGAAGAAATTTCTGTAGTAACTGGCACACATCATTGTTACCTGTCATCTATTTATCAATTTATGAATGAAGGATCAAATGTATAGTTATATAACTCTTGGCAGTTTTCTTAAAATTTTCCAGTTTCAGTTTTACAAATGAGTACTACTTGTAGCCCTATCTTTTTAATATCCTAGTTATTAATAGCACTTATATTCCTGTGGGTCTTCATCCCAATGGCTGGAGTGCTGATTTTATGTCCTTGGGTTGCTTCAAGCATCTCTGACTGCCCATTGTGAATCCCCCGAAGTCCTGAAATAGCTATTGTACTAATTTGGATTCCCCAAGTCCTTGGTGACCCATTCACATAGGTGAAGTTTTCACATTTCTATTAAATTGTAAATGATATCAATGTAGCCACCAGAACACTTAGAATGTAAGAAAGAGAGTTCCAGCAAGCTGTCAAGGAGTGTGTTTGGGGATAAAGAAGTGAGAAAAATGAGCAGGTAATTAGACATTAATCTTTTCCAGTTTCTGAGTAAACATAAATCAGGTTCTTATCTCCTCTTGATGAGAGGACATTTACACAGAGACATATGCTGGAGTAAGCTCTCTCAAAGAGGTAGTTAGGATTGTAAAAGTTCACAATTCCAGACTAGAAAAGGGACAGGCTAATGGGCAAAGTGGGGTGAGGGTCGTTGACCTGAGAGCCACAGGTCCTGGGAGAGCTGCATCCTTTCCCCCAGGCCAGAGGAGAGACGACATCATGCTCTAGTTGTTGTCAAAGTGGTAGCTCTAGCCAAGTGCAAATAATGTTGCCTCAGGCTAATTTTGAGAAAGATCATTAGGGTCTCCCCTTCTTATGGTGCCAGCTGGACATAATCTGATTTACTCATGAGATTCCAAGAAAGTGGAGATCTACTGCCTTATTTAATCAGGGGAGTTGGTATTTAGTATTGAGCTGCCAAGTAAATTAGATGTGGTCAGTGTTCCCCTGGTTAAAAAAACAAAATACAACAAAACAAAACCAACTCACCAACCCTTTAAAAAACTATGGTACTCATTTTTCACATGCAGCATTGATATCTAAGCACAAATTTTATATTATATGAAATTGTTCAGCCAGCTTTATATTTAAATTTCATAGACTTTAACTGGTGGAGACAGTATGATGACCAAAAAAACAGATTTTTTTTGGAAGGGTTTCTATACTTTAAAGTATTGTGCCAGGGATTCCTTATCAGGAAAACAGAGTTATAACTGGACGTGTAAAGGTGGATGCGTTTGAGACTAGTGCACATGCAGCTGTGGATATATGGATTTACATGTGTCTATTTCTCTTCATCCTAGGTTAAAATAGAAATTGTCTAGGAGTTCACTTTAAACCAATTCTAGTTGAATTCACAAGGAAAAATAGATGACATGCTACTTTAAAAATGTACCTTAATAATAACATAGTATTCATCAAAAAGTATTTATGAATCCCATTTCATTCCCTACTATACAGACCCTTTACTCCTGAGGTAGTTGAGATGAGTATAATGAAAACATGCATTGGTTTATAATTATTTTCCTGATGTTGCTTCCAAAACTCGAGTTGCCTTTATTCTCCTTCGTTTAGGAAGAATAACAAGTAAAACATTAGGCAGAGAAACTTGAAGTGACACTGGCGAGTGTGCTCTGATTTGTGTCACGAGCCTTTCCCTTTGAAATAAAACATCCATATGATTATTCCCTTCAGTTTTGAATTTTAACTCTTCATCAATTCCTTGCATTCTTTGGAAATTCTCCCCTAACTAACTTCTCTAGGATTGATTGGGTTTTGTCTCTCATAATTTTAACCTGTCCTATTCTGCCTTTGTCCTTAGCATCTGGCACACTAATGATCTTTTAGGCTTTAAAAAGAAAAAAAATGGTGCTGATAATCCACTAATCATTAAGTAAATCTAAAATACACTCTCCTTGGGTGTTCTACAGTAGAATGATTGCAAGTCCTTCCTCAACCTCCCCGCTTCAAACCAAGGCTTTTACATTATTCAGGTCTTCGTTGCATACCATTATGTTTTATTTTTTAATTTATTTATTTTTTTTTTTTGGGTTTCGTGTGTCTGGCTTTGAAGATCTATAGTTCTTTTAAACATTCAAGGTCTTTGGGCTTCTTACCTGTTCACTAGGCTATGTTATTGGAATTAATATTAACCATCAAAGCTTGCTGAATTCCATTGACAGTAGTCATTGTGTAGTAAGCTTTTTATAAATGCTTATTGCCTGCATTGTCTTCTGGTTTTCAGCGGCCTTCTATGTGTGTGACCAAAGAAGCTATTTGATTAAAAACCTGGTTGTTCTTCAATGGCGAAATTTTATATCTCTAAAAAAGCAGAACAAAGATCACTTGTTTACTTTTTTAAAGATCATAGAGGATTGAGTAATGCATTATCTGTGATGTAACAAAATTTAGAATTAAAAGCAATTCTATTTCAAAATAGAATCATTTCTTTTAAAACAGGAAAGTTTTGGGGCTAGATGGATCAAAAGATGATTATAGATTCCTAAGAGAAGATAAGACATTACCATCAATCACTAATTCACTTCCTCACTCATTCATTCACAGCTTTCCTCATTCAATTTAGTTTAAATATTTTCTGAGAACACACAGTAGAAGACACTTTACTACATACTATGGGGACTACAAATATTCAAGGAAGAAGAAAGAAAGTAAGAAAAGGAAAGCAGAAGAAAGAAGGAAAAACGCAGAATAAGAATTACTATTTATTGAGAGTGAGTGTACCTACATTGTTGCTTTCATAAATATTTTTAACAAACTACTTTGTGCCAGACATGGTTCTTGGAGATTTGAAGATATTAGGTCATTTAAGAAAAATTGCTCTATTAAATTGCTATTATTATCACTATAGTAAGAAGGTGAAATTGGGTGCCATAGTGGTTACATGACTAGGATGTGGCAGGATCAGGATTTAACCATGGCTTTTTAGTCTACAGCCCATGTGCCTTCAGGTTACCTCCTATTCTTCCTCCTACCCGTGGCATTCAAGTAAACAATAAACATAAACTTATACCTTCTTTGTACAAGTCAATTGGGATTTATTCCTTTGAGCTGGTTTTGCTACTTCCTGTTGCAGAATAGCCCGAGGTCACTTGATATTCTGTGAGTTGTAGTTAGAGGGGAAGAGTGTTGCTAGGAAATTAACAGAGAGGGTGAAAATAAATTTTGTCGGCTCTTCAATTTTCACCAGAATCAGTTATGATGAATGCTCTCTCATCCTTTTTTTCTCTCTACCTTGGGATCTCCCTCAAACTGTAGTTTGTGCGTCATCCCTGCTCCAACCCACTCATGTACTCAACAGAATTATTAAGAGTCTAGCAGGAGGGAGAAATGGTGCATGTTTACTGTTGCAGGAGATTTTACATTAGATGAATGCTCAGGTGACTCTAGAATCAGAGCAAGCATTCAGGTGGCAGGCTCAGGACTGACAGGAGTGCATAGGGAGAAAGGAATAAAGAGGGGACAATGAAGACCCAGATTACTAACCTGCTTTTGCGGCAGGCTTACTGAAATGAAATGTGAACTATGGCTCAAACAGTAGAAAAAAATATTTTCAAAGGAAAGGCAGGCTCATGGTCCTTTTGGTTTTTGCCTTGTGATTGTATTTCTTCATTTATGTGAACCTGGGTTAGTGACATTGTAATTGCTTTATATGAGGAAGGAAAGAGAAAGCCTTCGGCCCTGAAGGAATCACTTTTGATTCAGGCTTGTGTAACTGAGAGAAAGGAAGGGCAGGCAAAGTCAGTGACAAAAGGGGATCTTCCACTAAGTGTTGTTTGGAAAATTATGTCTTCTTTTCTGTTCCTCGTCTCCCCCATTCTTCTCTCTCTGGACTCTTCCAGATCTGTCTCCCTCTTCATTTCTATCATTTCACTTCTCTTGCTTCTCTGCTCTACTACTTTTTCTTTATTTACTATGCTTTATAGACTGAATTGCCCATCAGTGCAAAGACAGCAAGCTTGCAAAATCATTTACCAGGACAATCAATGTTCCTAATCAGAACGTGTTTACTGATACAGTGTGTATACACGTGTGCACACGTACATAACATTTAGAGCGTCGCATGAGGGCACGGGAATTAGATAGAGGCCAGATAACAACCTTTCCCTCCAGTTAAATTCGTTGATCACTTTGCTTTCAAATATGCACCTCCTTGTCTTAATGCCTGTTCATTTTGATTCTTCACTCTGCATAGCCCTCCTACATACTTAACTCCATCGATAAAATGCCTAGCCATCCTCAGAGGCCCAGCTCAGAGATCAGCAAATATTTATTGAAAGGATTTGTTGAATGAATAACAATTCTCTCCTCTGAGATGAGCTCTCATTTCCCTTCTCTACATGCATAAAGATTTCACAATCTACAGAGAAACTTCATGGAGGGGAGTTGAAAAGATCGGTTCCTGAATCTGATAGTGATGGGGCTGGAACATCTGTCACTCATTAATCACACAAGTGATTTCACCTGGCTGTGCCATTCTTCCCCTATTAAGGATGGCTGCTCATTCTATTCCCCCATCACTGTGAGCCCAGAAGGAATATCTGCCAATTAGAAAAGACATTGAACATTCATACAAGTTATGGGCATTTGGGAATAATCTTCAGAACTAGATGACAGATGAGGTTAAGAAGAGAAGGGAATAAAAGAGCCACGATCATTGGGGTGAGATCCCAGGGAATATAGGAAGGGAGTGCTAAATATGAGAGCATCTTGGATTGTGGCTGACAGGATAGAAGATATTTCTTCTTTCTATAAGGATTTCTTGGTAACACCTTTGGACAAAAGGCATGTTGAGTTGGATCAGTAAAATGGATGAGGCCAATTTTGTATCTCTGATGATGAATTTAGTTTTTGTCTTTGCCCTCTTTTGCTTTCAGTCTTATTTAGACAGGAAGCCCACTGAACCGAGACAGGCATCACCCGCCCACTGTACAGAGCTGGGTGTACTGTCACTGCTATATAAATCGACTTCTTCTTCAAGATAATAACAGTATAGATCATTCCTCTCTTCTGGGATGGCAGATCTCATGTTCATTTATAACATTTTGGACATCCAATTCAGTTTGCATCTTCATATTTAAACACCTTTGCATTTGTAATAATAATAATAATAATGCTGAACTAAAGATGGTTGGTATATATTTCACATTTGAGACATGGGGCTCAGAAATCCCAGGCAGAATTTTTTCTTCTGATTCTTTACTACTGTAGTGCCTGTATTATGACGATAGTTTGCTGTGTGCTTATTTCTTACTTTTACTAATTGGCGAGACTTTTTTCTCTGTTTTTGAAGAGAGACTTTCTATTCTCCAAATTAAATTCTCAAATTCATTTTTTGTTGTATCATATGCCTAATATGTCTATGAATATATATTAATATGATTACTAGAGAGGGCTCTTAAGTATAGGGAATATTTTATATATCTCTGAAACCCCCATACCACCTCCAAATAATCTGATTATTTGAAGTAGATTAAAAATTACCCCAAAGAAGGTAGTTTTCTTATATCACTTTGTGTAAGAATATTCTTACACAGAATAATTGTTCTTTATTTTTTTCTTCATCTAACTAATGACTATCGCTTTTCTGAACTACATAAAAATTTAAAATCATCAAACATTCTTAACATATCTCTGGGTATTTGTGAAGTCAAAATAGTCAGTTTGAAGTAAGACATATGAATGATGGTTTGATATCAAGTAGGCAAAAGCAACCTCTTATGCTATTTTACTGAATTGAAATAATGATTTCAATAATAGATGGTGTTTGTATATGAGTATATAAGTATATAAGTATTCAAAAGTTCCTGGCTGGAAAACAAATCCCTAACTAGTCTCCATAAAATGTCAGACTACATGGGGACCATTTTGGAGATATTTATACATCACCCCAAAAATCTGCTTTGAAAAGGAAAAAAAAAAAAAATCACACTAAATTGTATATGCCAACACATGTATGAAATTGATTTGACTTTTTTCATTTCTTGGCTAAATAAGTGGTATGCGTAAAACATCCATATATGTTTACTATTAGTATATCTAAAATAGGTTAAGAATATTCCAAAATAATTATGCGCTTTTTACCTATCTTTAATACTAAGAAACAGCATGGATCTGGGGAAATAAGGGAAAAAGAAAGTCTTTTCTCACCCTCATCAGGAAAAATAAGATGATTTGAGGTACATCAGAGAACTACTGGATATATCAGTGAAGAGATAAGATGTGGAATGTTTTTACGATAAAATAGGAATCTGGCTTTGGTTTCAAAATTTCCCAGTCTGAACTCTGCCAGGTGAAAAACAATAGCTAACTCTTAATTTATGCTCCTCAATATATGTTCAACTTCTGTAGCAGCTCAGTTGCTCAACAGAAAAGGCACAATTGATGGCCTAGGCTGCCTCTGTATTGTCTTGCAGTCACAATTTTTGAAAGTGACAACTGTCATTTTAGATCCTTATCAGAGAAAGTAAAAAGAAATTAAGCTTTGTCAATTCCAATGTTTTCCTTGTTTTATTGTTATTATAAACCATTCTGTGGAAAGGAAAAGTACACTGTCACCATAGGTTCTTTAAACTTGAAGCTAAAGATTAAATTTATCATACTGAGCCCATTCAGAGGGAGAAGGCACACATATCTCTATAGAACACACAGATTAATCTACAGCGACTGGACACCTAGCTTTATTTGGCAGCTCAGTATTTATTATTAGAATATTAAAAGCCATATATTCATTTCTTGAAAATAATATGTGGAAGTTAACATTTAAATTTCTATCTGTCGTCTATCTACCTATCTACCTACCAAATGAAGTACATACAGCTGAGCAAGAAAACATGCTCAAGGCAGTATCACTTTTCATGTACAGCTATTTTTGAGAGAAGCTAGTGAAAATTATCATCTCTACTGTCCTGTCATGGTACCTAGAATGTCTGTGATTTCAGAGACATGGATTGATAGAATGCCATTGCTGGAAGAGACCTGAGAGATTATTTACTTCAGTTTCCTCTTTCTTTAACAAGAGAAACTAAATGACCTGCCAGAATTCATGGATCTGGCTAGTGGCAGAGTGGTAACTGGAGTTAGTATCCCCTGGTTCCCAGTCAGCCTTCTTTTTCTTGTACCTAATAGAGATTCTTGCCTTTGACTCTAGAACTGTTAAGACCTCAGGTGCCCACTTAGAAAGGAAGCACTTTGCATTGTTATTTTTTAAAATTTTAATGTAAAATAAATTTGCAGATGTTTTCAATTATGACAACTGGCTAAGAAATAAGTCCCTGCGGGATCAGGATATAGAACAGACATCTGGATAATAATGGTGCTAGAAGGAATGAGGGGATATTTATTTTTGCTTCCATTCTAGATGCAAGGAGAATACATTGATTAGTGAAGTCTTATACTTTCAATACGGCACACAAGTATGGTATGTTAATTTGTATGCATACATGTATTTTTTGACCTGCACAAAAGAACAAAGCACTACACTTAATTCTTTTATTTATGTGCATATTACAGAAATTTATTTGCCCTTTAATGCTCCTTTGAAGACAGAATTCATAATCGTTGCATTACTCTGCACCAACTAGAGGCAAGACAATCATGTTACTGGTTTGGGACAAACTTATATACAATGGTATAAGATTAAATTCTTTAACAAGTTCTGTTGGTTTATTCCTTAAGGTATCCTGCTCCCATCCCAATCACGGTATATCTGGATAAAAAGTAAATTAATTCAGCTTTTCTCAGTCTGAACACAGTCCCCAAAGACCATGTAAGGACTGCCTGAGTGGAATGACTAGCAAAGTCAGCAAGGGACACATCTAAGACACAGCCTTTGATGCATAAGAATCAATTAAAAATCAACAAATACTATATTTTGTAAAGAAGTGGTTCTATTATAATTTCACTCAGTTCAAGCTGGTGTGCATTAGGTGGTGAAATCAAGGGAGAGAAGAATTCTGGAGGAGCTCAGTTCTGGCTGTTTAAGGCTCCTTTGTGGGTTAATCACAAATCTCCACCTTTGTTCAGGCTAATCACTTAGTACCTCTGCTCTGTGTGCAAAATAAAGAGAGCAACCTAACCCTGTAGATTAAAGAATTATATCCCCATATTAAATAAAGTGGCAGTTTCTTTGAAGCTGAATCTTGTTCCGGGATGTCTCCATTAGGAAATCTACATGCCATCTCCTATGATGAGATCCCAGGGGTGACTTTCTGTTGTAGAGCCCACTCTCATCAATCCATTAGTCCTTCCAAACGCCCAAAGGCTGAGTTCACTTACTGTTCCTGCCACTTCCTACCCACACAATGATGCATAACTTCTTTGACCCGTAGTTTTCTTTCTCATCTATAAAACAGGATCACTCTAAAGATTAAATGAGATAATAGTAAAAGTGCTTAGCACAAAAAACCTAAAGAAGGGCAATGGGTATAATTTATTGTGGAGTTATTTCTTTATCCTACATAGCTGCTCCACTCTTTCATTCCATATGGGCTTCTTTATAACCATTTCAGCTGAGAGGGGTGATGCAGTCCTACTTCTTGACTTTTACTCTCAAGAATATACCCAGGAGCCCTTTTCCTGTAAATCCATATATAGCATTCCCTAATGAGAAAGTATCTTGGGAGGGAAAAATTATCAACAGATCTAGAAACTCAGCAATTTAAAAAGTTCTCAGAACTATTATTATCAGATCTATTACTTTCTGACATTAAAAAAAAAAAAAGTACGGCATATCATGCCTAACTACTATTATTCTTTTTTGATAACAAAGTCGTTTTGAATGTGAATGAGCTTTTGAATGATTGAGCACAATACACAGAGGAGGTTTAGCCATGGCTAGTTATTACTTGCCATGGGGTACAGCACATCCTACTGATTCTCTACCTTTATCATCATACAGGTCTCATCAAGTGTTTGTGGACTAATCTTGACAATCAAGTGCTCTCTAAGCTCAACTGAGCAATTCTTTTTCAGGGCAACTCTAATCCACCAGGCCCACCTTAAAGCATTCCCCTGCTCAATAGGGGAATATGTCCCTTTGTTCTTTGTTGCATCTTTTCCCCATTTCAGAAAAAAGGACCTAGTCATCTTTCCAGGAGCCACTATGAAACATGATTGGAGAAGGAAACATCTTTAGAGGGCAACGGGCAATATGCTGACTCTTCAACCTAAAGAAGGTTTGGAGTTAGAACTTGCAATAAAGCCAGCAGGGGAAACATTGAAGTTAGACTGTAGCAGCTCTGTTATTTCTTTCTTGATCCAGTCAGTCTTCATCTAAAGTTTGAAGCTATGAGGCACTGACCAGGTAAAAGAAGAGGCCTGGGTCGGGTAGGTGAGGGAGCCCGTGGGCAGCATGGCTTCCCGATGACCCTGACCCTATGCCTTCTCTGCCTATCCACAGCTTCCTTCTTTCCAAACAAAGAATCCAAGCCAACTTCTTACTTCCTCAAGAGCACAGCATTAAGTGAATGTGTTAGCTCCTCATTCGCCTTTGTAACCTGCCTTTCATGAGGTTTCCTCTCACTCGGCAGAGTTCTGTGACTGATTTGCCTTTATTTCTTGGCAGCAATCAGCATGTTTCCCTGCAGCTCAGCAGAAGCGCAAACCTGCTGCCTCCTGACTTTTGAACTGGAAACCAGGCTTTCATGGAGGTCCTAGGGAGAGCTATGCACTCAGCGGGTCCCTGGGAAGATTACAGAGCCCCAGATGACACCAATGATACGGTTGGAGGTGTTAGCAAGGAGCTGAGACTTCGTGGCCCAGGGAGTCAGTACAACACATTTGAAGTTTTCAGCCTATGCACACATTGGTATTGCATTAATACAAGAACGTTGTGATGGAAAAAATACAGTGGAAAACCCAAACTTTTGTTGAAGCATATTCTCTTACAACCGGTTAATTAGGAGTGGGAAGGACACTCTGAAATGTTTGAGATCATGTACTTGCAATTATGCACCTTAACTTTATAATACATCAGACAAGAAAATGAGGTGTTAGTGAAATTCTAGGGAAAAAAAGTCATTTGAATTCACTTTCAAACTTTTAAAACAACACCTGTAGTATTTGAAATTCTACACTTAAAATTTTGTGTTTAGTTGACTAATAGTAAGTTTCTTAATTCATACTCTCCCTGTGGCCTAAAAATAAATGTTCCATGAGGATGAGGATGGTATCTGCATTGTTCCCTTTATGTGGACTAAAGCTGAAGCTCTGAGACAGCGGCCAGAAGAGAGGGGATATTTGGGAGAGGTAGGTGTGGGGCAGTTGGGCAATGCAGCCACCTGAAAGTTTCCTTGTGAGGAATTGTTTGCCTTGTTTGCTTCCTTCTAAATAGAAAAGAAAACAACTTAACATACTGCTTCTTAGAGATAGCAGCCTACAGCATAGAAGGGGGCTCCATAAATTCATATTCCTTGAATGAATAGCTACATGAGTAAAAATGGCACTTTTTATAGATGGAAGTACGAACAGTCACTGAACTAAGCAGTTCACTCCTACTCACCCAAGAAGTTGTTCCTCAGCAACATTTTGAATTCCTTTACTTTTGGGAGATTTTTGTCTCTTGACTCCTATTTCTGAGTGTTTCCCCTTTGTAACTGTTGTCAGTTTTCTTTCAGGTTCTTAAAAACTTTGTTTTCTCTCATGTACCATCAAAGTTTGTTCACTTACAAAACTTTGAAATCAGTCTCAGATACTTAAGTAAGAATATAAGTTATTTTGTGTCTTCTCAATGGTTATTTCTATATTTTTTCCTTGGATTTCCCCCATGTGCCTTCCTGTCTCCCTGCAGCTTGATCCCACATATCCCTTACTGGTCTACAATCTCTGTTATTCCCCAGGTCTTGAGGCAGTCCTGTCAAAATCAGGTAATATATTACAAATCAGTAAAAACTGAGAGATGATGGCTTAGTACTGACTGCTCTTCTCTGTCTTTTGGAGTAAAGCAAATCCGGATGCCCCAGTGAAAATCACTGATCTCTCATGAACCACTCTATTCTTCAACCTAAGTTACCCCTTCTTTACCTCTTAAATTCCTAGTACTAAGGATGATATTTCTGACTCAAAACAAAACAAAACAAAAAACCCAAAACAAAACAAACAACACCAACACATAAACAAAAGCAAAAACTTCCAAAGCACTGTCATCTACCAGTTCCTAAAATAATGTCCAGTTCATCAAAGTAATCTCTCAATTCCTAAAACCAAAATCTATTTGGAATCTTTCCATTTTTCTCATCTCCTACTGTGTTTGTAGGCCAAGCCACCAATATATCTTGGATGAAATCTGTAGTAAATTCTTCATTGCTTTCGTTGTGTTTTCTCTTACTCTGAGTCCATTCTCAGCCTCCAACCAAATGATCTAGAAAACATGAATCAGATCATGCCACACCTCTCCTGCAGGGCCATGCTGGTGCAGTCTTGTCTCTTTAGCCTCACATCCGCTCACTTTCCTTATTCCTTACCATACCCTAGTCATACTAGCTTTCAACATTCCTTAGGGCAAGATAAGCTCTTTCCCACTCCAAGGCCTTCTTACACATTCCTCAGGGAAACTAGGACACCAGTTCTCTATTTCTTCATTTGATGCCTTCCTTTCTTCTTTCAGATCTCAGGAATGGCAGCAACAAAGCCATTCTTATTCTTTTACCTTCCCAAACTTATTTTGTATCTGTAAGTATTCCTCCACCATTCTATGTCCTTTTGCTGCACTGCTTTTCATCATAGCATTTATTACAAACTCTACTTAGTTGACTTACCTATTATTTGGCTTCCTCACTGGAATGTAAGCTCAATGAGAAGGAAATAGTTCTTTATTGTTCAACATTAAACTGCCCACATATAACATTGTGACCATGATGGTTGATGTTCAGTAGACATTTGTTGAATGAAGAAACGAATGAATAAAACTAAAATCTAGTTTTCTTTAATGGGTATTTGTGTGTTTTTTCCTCATCTGTACGATGTAATCTTTAGTCTCCCAAAACAAAGTATAACATTTTATAACCTGGTTCTGGAAGAATCCACAGACTCCTTTGTCAATCTAGCTGAAACATGTCACTTATAAAACATCATGGTGTTCAACTCTTTTTACTTCTCTTTTTTCAGTTCAAAATTCCTATACACTCAGCCCAACTAATAGGTGAAGTATACTTTTGCCTACATATAATTGTTTAAGGGGCATTAGGGTCTTTTCTTTCTCTCAGGTGACACGATGCTTAAAATTACACTTATAGAGAAAGGACAGAAAAAAATGGGAAAAGGAACAGATAATTTCATGTCCACATTTATTTTTTTGGTGCCAAATAAGAACCTTAGACTCTTTGATTCTTTTCATAGAAGATACAACCTGTATTATGACCTTTCATCCAAAAAGGAAAAGAAATGCTGTGTATTTGGCTAAATAACAATTTGTATCTCCTTTCATTGTTGCTAACATAGCAGATATAGACAGAACTACTTCTTCCAATTGTGAAGGAGGAGAAAGAAGGAAAAGGAGAAGGAGGAGGAGGAGGGTGAGGAGAAGGGTAGCTTTCCTGCTCTCATTCTTTCTCTCCATTCAGCCGCTATATTCCTCCCCTTCTTGCACCTTTGCTTCCCCTATGTCTTCATTTTACAATTTAGGTCCACCAAAATCTTGTTCTTAAAGAGCACTGAGGTAAATTGCCGTGACTTTGGCATTAGGAAGAGCAGGGTTGGAATATTGGCTGTGCCACTTACCAGCTTTAGACTGTTTGCTGTCTATAAAATGCTATTATTAATACCTACCTTGTTTTGTGGCAATTAAGTGAGATATTGAATGAGCGGTAAATGTGATAAACCACAATAAATACTCACCTGTTTTTATTGATAGACTTGTTTCAATATGGGATCCAACCATCAGAATAGCTTTTTTCCCCAAAATAACTGATGACAAATTTTGAATATCAGATATCATCATGGAATGTCATTGGGGGAGACTATTTCAGTAATTTGTTTGTTCTCTAGCCCTTTCAAGACCTTCTTAGTTATTTTTCAATTCTCTGTACCTGACTTCAACTTAATGTCATGCATGCAATTAAGCCCAGAGCAGACTTTGTTATACTTAGTGAGTCATTTATAGATAACATGTAGTTAATGAGCTAAATTCCTACTTAAGAAGGCACATACTTAACTAAATGGGTGGACCAGAGTTGACTGCCAATCACAGATATTACCTGCCAGAGTCATTTATTTGGGAATTCTTGCTGGGATGGTAGCTATCCCTTGCTCAAAATCAGGAGACCACATATACAAATGTTTATGGGTCATGGCCCCAGTTTATGTTCTGGTTTCCTGTATTCCTTTGAGCAGGGATAGAATAAGAATGACAGCGCAAGATGAACCATGCTGCCAATTCGTTTACAGTATTTAATTGAACGTGCTGTCTTTGTATTTTATCTGTTATTCTTGGCCCCTTGGGACACTGGGCGGTATGAGGTTCTAAGTCACAATTTCATTCACTAAGTGTGTGCTGGAGCTTGTAATGAGTTTGTCTAAAGTCTTTCACACCTCTGCTTTCCATAAAAGGTTCATTTACCTTTCTGAAACAGAACAGAGCTGTTTTTAGATTTCCCTGATTTCCACAGACAAGTCACTCCTGGGAGCTTGCTGTAGAAAATGTTCGCTAAGGCACATTCTGAGCTGACTGGCTGATGGGTGAATAGGGAAAAGCAGCCAGAAAGCCCATGTCCTGTATGCTTCATCCCAGTCTTGGAATTATTAATTGTACATCACAGCATTCTCTTTTCTCTAAATACATGTCTAACTCCTTTATTAAAACTTCATACTAATTACTTCCATTGCATCCCTCGATGAGTTGACTCCATATGCAATGTATTAATTACTCTCTCTGCAAAGACTCTAACATAAATTCCTCTGGTGCCTTTCCCTTATTGCTTCTTAAAATCGTGTCCCTTCATTCCTTTTCTTGATGATAACTTATTCTCGTTGCTTTCCCTCCTGCTCTGCCTTCATCTTGACACGGCAATCATATTGGTAGGGGAGAGTTTCAACAAAGCGTTGGCAAAAGTGAACCACATCCTTGAATACATACCTTTTTGTTTCAGCAAACCCTAAGGTCTGTGGACCTTTTATGATGGGCTACTGCCTCTGTAGATCTTTGAAAGCTTGTGGACAGGAATGTCTGAGACCGTATTCTTAAGTTAGTATAATTGGACACAGCTTCTTTCAGTATTAATGAAAGAGGCACAAGCTAAAGTCAGTAAAGGAGAAAAGAGCATGAGAACAAACAGAATATAGACAAGAAAAAGAACTCTTCCTGGTGAGTAATATCTCATAGGTTCTACTCTTGAAAGTCAAGAAGTAGCCACTGAAACGCTTTGGCATAATTTCCGCAGACCATATATTGTCCTTCCATGGTAATAATGTGTAGCACCATATTCAGGATTAGAAAGTGCCTAGCTCTAGTAATGGAGCATCAATGATCAGCTTTTTGCAATTATTCAGTTTCTTTGTACTCCAGCAGAAATACATAATATTGACTCATTTCAAAAATATATAGCTTATCCTAATGACCTAAACTGGTTGTTTATCTTGATTATATTTAATATATAAATAATTTTGGGAAACTGAGAGCCAAGTGTACCTTTCTGTCAATTGTATGGTTTGGAAATGTGACACAATTTTGACATTCGGAAACTTTGGAATGTTTGGAAGACCACTATTCTGAAGACTGGATTGCCATTTTATTTTCTAGTAATGCAGGTTGAGCTATAAATACTATTTCTTCAAAAAAACTAACATTAGTTGGCCAGGGTGTGACCAATAGTGCAGAGGGTAATTTAGCCAGATTAGCCTGGGGAATAAACCATACTTACTGTTCTCATTGGCCTTGGAGTCATATAAAAATATCACAGCCCGTCATTGCACATGACTGGAATGGGCAGAGAAGTACAAATGCCAGATAATTTCAAGCTGCAAGAAAAAAAAAAAAATGTGACATTTAAGTACTTACAATGTAAAAAGGCACTAGGTAGAAATCAGAACACCTGGGTTCTATCCCTGATTTAACTTGATCCCTCTAAGAGTCAGTTTTATAATCTGTAAAATTAATGCCTGCCATACCTCCATTTTAAGAATCCATTGTTCGATGATAATAAAGCATTAGCACTTGGGAAATGAGGAATCATTATTATTATCATTGGCATTGGTCAAATTAGCCATTGCCTACTTTCAGATTAATCTTATATTTATGCCAATTTTTTCTTCTTTATTTTGAAAGTATAGGTGCAAATTGTTTCATTCCAGGCATTCATTGTTTGATTCCATTTTGATTTCTATTCTATTCTATTCTATTCTATTCTATTCTATTCTGTTTTACTTTTGGATATTTCCTTGATGAACTAACTAATCTCATTGAGTACCTGAAGCCTGTAAATTAATTCTGAGAAACCTAAAAGCCTTTTGGAAATATCTTGGAGCTCACATTTAATTACATGGAGATAGTTCTTCCCTATGTATTCTGTGAAATAACTAGACATTTAAGATACTTCCCCATAGATCGGCATCTCAAAACATGGGCCTGCTTTGAAGGAGTGCTTTGTAAGAACTTGGGGCTGGAAATAGGATCACCATTGCTTTATTGATGTTATGTGCCCGAGGCAGCCTTCTAGAGAGTTTTTCTGTGTTGTATTTCACTATTATAACTCCATCATGGTCAATTAGCAAGACAGACTCCTGGCTTTTAGGCTTGAAAATGAGGCTTCTTGATTATTTATGTTTCTAAGATGTTATTGAGTAATTCAGCTTAGTAAAGACCTTCAACGTGTTCCATCGTGATGACTGTAAATCCAGGTGTTAATACTCTCCGATGGCCCATCATCTCACTGGAGATACCTAATAAAGCAGCCATTAACCGACTGTATATGGCGAGGTAAACAATACTGCTAGCTGAACTTCCCATTACCAAGAGTACCACTGTGGAGGTGGAGGAGATTATCTAAGTAGGGACTAGCCATGATCATAAAGAAACCACAGAAACAAAGATGTTTCCTTTACCCAGTGAAAGTGTGTATGCATAAAGAATTAGGCCTGAAAGGTAGGTATGAAAGAAAGGTTTGATGTATTGCATTATGAGATTAAAAGGAAAAATTACTTTCCACACTGCTGGCATATTAAACAGGTGTGGAATGCAGCAGCTTCTACAGATGCTGGTTTGCCCCAGAGAGTATTCAGTTATTTTCCCTTTGGCAAATCTGGCATCACACAGGACTGAAAATCAGACTCTGGAAGCAAAGGAAGTTTGTGCTTCCACTTATAAATGCACCAAGAAAAGCTTTGAGTATTATAGATATTTGGATCAAAAGTCATTGTTTAATTTCACACTTTTGGGGAATGGAGAGAAATAAAGAACTGGATGTCCTAAACGAAATGGCATCAGGGATATACCAAGAGTGAACAAAGGTTAGACTGTGACCCTGGAACTATGGATCCCAGTCATGGTTTTCCATTCACTAGCTGTTCGAGACTAGTTACTTCATTTGAGTCTCAGGTTCTCCTCAATTAAAGGGAACTGAGATCAAACTAAGTTGGGGTTGATGAAGACAGGGCTTATGTACTATCATTGCCTGATCTTGTACCAGGGAAGACATTATTAATTAAGTTATTTTAAAAAAAAATTGGATCTAGAAGGGCATCACAGTCCTCTATGCCGGTGGTGCCCAACCTTTTTGGCATCAGGGACTGGTTTCTTGGAAGACAATTTTTCCGTGGACCAGGTAGGGGGTGGGAGGATGGTTTCAGGATGATTCAAGCGCATGATTACAGGACTGTATGACCTGACTCTGTGGTCTCTTCAGTTCTCACTCTGTGTGATTAGCAAAGTTTTTCAATCTACTACTCATATTGAATTTGAGGGATTCTCTAACATTAGTAGAGCGTCTGTGCCCTAACACGCCTATCTCATGTAGGCAGTGTCCCCTCATCCTCTTCTTTTCCCTCTTAACCTCTCATTCCCTTTAAATAATTTCTTGTGTCACTAGAAATAGAGTTCCAAAATCTCCGACTCAGAAAGTAAAGCATCCTTTTAACTTAACCTGGGGAAGATGCTGTTGTTTTGTACTGAATAGCCTGAACTATTTGAGTTTTTCCCATCATTAGGTGACTTTTCTACACTCCTAACCATTAAGAGTAACAGACCAACACTGGGCTAAATGCTGTGGGAAACTAAAAGAGTGTGCTGAAAGCATGGGCTGTGCCTTACATGAGTTTATAATCTCACAGAGAAGAGAAAAATATATACAAAACACCCCCAAGGAAACATAAAGTACTATAACAATATACAATCTTTAAAATAGCATCCATTGTGCAAACTGTTGACAGATTAATCTTCCCCAAGCACTGCTTTTATCATATCCTCTGCCTCTCAACAACCTTCAGAGCCTTATTTCTTATCACATTAAGTCCAAATTCCTCTGCTGTTTTTCAGGACATCCTTAATAGGAGTTCATCTGATTTATCCAAATTTATGTCCTCCTCTTTCCCCACCAGGCCAGAATATCTCCAAACCTTTGGTCATGATGTCTTTTCCAGCTCGTTTATAGGAAGGACAGCCCCAACCCCAGTTCACCTCTCAGTTCTTTGGAATATTACCTATAATTCAAAGCATAAATTTAAAAAATTAAAAAAGGTCAGATCTGACTTCCTCCTTGAAGCTCTTTCTTGATGGATTGGGCCATATTGATCTTTCATTTATCTGAATGCCAAGATGGTGTCTATAGCATTTAAATATTTATTTTTGAAATCTGGGATTTTCCCTCATTAGCTGAGTGACTTTGGATTAAAAATCTTTACTCTCCCTAGGCCTGGTTGCCTGAACAATAAAATGCAGAGACCTTGCAGAATGATTGTTATGCCTAGAGATTGTATGATATTTTTTAAAAAACTGGGAATTGGTCTTGGCTAGTTAACATTAAATAAATAGCTTTAAAACACTGGAAAAGAAACACAAAGTAGAATAACAGAAATATCAAAACTTACTCTTATTGTCTTTACATTTTGGACACATGACCAAAATTATACATTTCTCATATATAGATGTTTTACATTGCCTATCAGAGTTGCTTAAAATATTTGGTAATTGGTTAAAGTTTAAGTTTTTCGTTTAAAATTTGAGAGGCAGTTTAAATGTCATAGATAAGAGACTCTACTCTGGAGGAAGATTCCTGATTTCACATTGTAGTTCTTCGCCTCACCTACTGTGAGGCCTTTGGCAAGTTATTTCAACTCTCTATGTCTTAGTTTCTTTATCTATAAAATAGAGATAATAGTACCTATCTTAAAAGATTGTTTTGAGGATTATGTGAGTTAAAATTTATAGAGTTAATGTTTCATTAATAATATAGCAAATTAATACTTAGAATGGCGTTAGCAAATGGTGAGCACTATGTCAGTATTCATTAAATACAATTCCAAACATAAGCTACTCTCTTTGACCAGCTTTTCAGCCCTTATATCTAGTCTGACTCTCTCTGTTTTTCCATCATCAAGATATAAATATTGTATCCTGTATTTCATATTTGATTTTTGATAACACTACCTAATAAGTAAGTGATATCATTAAACTAGATTTGGAAATAGGAAAAGTCTGCAGATTATTTGATGCAGAGCTTTTTCCAGAATGACAAAGTTAAATTACCAATGTGTATGGCAAGCATAGGGCAGAATACATTGGCCCTCGCTAGTGTGTAAATTTATTTCAGACAATAAAGATTTTTTGCAGAAAAACTTGAGGAAAAAGGAAGAGTAAAACATTCCAGCAGGTACCCCTGCAAGGCTGTGTGAAATCTGGAACCTCATTTACTACCCTTGTAGATGGAAGCAATTGGTAGCATTTTCTTTTTGGTAACTGTAGAGATCAGGCAGAATCTCGCGCGACTCAACCACAAGTCCTAGAATAGCCCCTTATCAAAGGTCTCCAGCTGCCCTCGCAATGATGTTCTCCACTATAGTCGTTGGGTTTTCTCTCTTGTTCTCTTTCTACTAGTATGACTTCTCTGGCCACTCGCCCCTGGTTCACTTTTCTTCCCTTTCCTCCTGATGATTTCTTACTCATGGCTCTGCTTACTACCTTTTCTCTCTGCATCTCACTGACTCTGTGCTGTGCTGCTGTACCGATCCTTCTCTCTCTGTCCCACATGTACACATTCCAATAAAGAGATGACCAAACATTTCAATGCATGACCAGCCTACATGAGATGACGTTGTGGGCAGTGCTTTCATGTGTAGTTATCTCATGAGCTGTTGGACAAGCCATCAATGTTTTCTCTTGTTCAATGTCTCTTTACCCCCTTTCTGTCGACTCTGCCCAGAATGGCAGGATCACACATCACACACCTATTCCAACAATAAATGAGGGTCCCTTCAGAAGGGATCTGTGGGCTTAGCAAGCACTCAGAATAACACCTACTTCCCTTCAGTGCACTTAGCGCATCAACTTCTAATGAGAAAGTGGGTCATTGACAGGGTGAGACATACAAGCAAATCAGCCTTGATCTAGGTAGGGGCACAGGGAATTCCTGAACTTTCTAGGTAGAGAGTTGGCCTTCAGTATACAAAGGTTAGCTCATTCTTGCAACTGTGTCCTTGCAGAAGAAAGCAGGCATTTTTAGGATAAAATAGTGTAAAGTTTGATTCTTAGGGTTGGCAAAAGATTTTTGCATTTGGAGCATTAAAGAGGAATCAGACTGTTAGAGAAAGCAGCTTAAACCTGATCATAAAGGCCTTTGCTTTCCCACTCTTCCTTTCTCCATATCTCTATTTCTATTTCTCCATCCTCTGGAACTTTTCTTTTTACTTTCTTTGCTTTTCTTTACATTTTTTCTTTCTTTCTTTTTTTCTTTTTTTGCTACAGTTCTAAAAATTAGTATTTATATATATATATATATATATCCAGATTTTATTTCTATAGCACAGTACTAGGCCTCTGCCAATTAGTTGGGACATTAAAAGCTTATTGACTCTCTTTCCAAATTAGAAATACAGCCTTCATGTTCAAAAGTATCCTTGAGAGAAGGAGCATAATATTAGAAGAAGTAGTGCAATACATTTGTGCAGAAGCATTTGAGTCAGCGGACCAAAAGTTCATGCAAGCCTGGGGGTGTAATGAGCAAACTGGGGGTGTACATTCTCCTTCAGGAGGCTGGTGTATAAAGCAGTTCCTTCAAGTCAGCCATGACTGTTGGGAGCAGAAGGAAGATTCACCTGGTTCTTGAGGAGCTGAACACTTTCTGAACATGGTTTTTCCAACCAGGAGACATCAAGGACATCCAGGTTAAAGTGTTGTGTCTCACTGCTACTTTGCAAAACTACTCTTCAGTTTTGAGCTAAAGAGTATGCATGCCCATGCAGAAACAAAAAGAAAATGCAAATTATTTTATTTTTCAAAACAATATATATTTGTATGGTAATATACAGAGAAGAGAGTATTGGTTCAGGCTATATCTCACACATATCCCATATGACCTTTGGTAACTGATCTCCAGCTCAGATCTCCAGAAAAGCCAGGAGAAGTACTAAATCATTTTGGCAATTCCTCTGGTTTCCATGGTGCAATGATTTCAGCAATCTGTAAACAACTAGGGAGAGTTAGGATGATTCTCACCAACTCTTAACCTTGAAAATGACTTTTAAGGATATACAAAGTGGTGGTATTTTGTCAAGGTCTGCTCATTTATTTCATGTGCTCCAGTGGTTTGGTTAGTTTTACGAAAGTCTGCAGCCACTTCAAGTGCTAGACTTCAAATTTCAGCATTTTCTCTATATGAAATTCTAGGTCCAACATGTCAAACCTGTCTCTGAAAGGATCTTTGTGCTTTTGTGTGTGTCTCTGTGTATATACACATAGGTCTTTGTGTGAGCGTGTGTCTGTGCTTCACTAATTAGTTAGCTGAGAGATTATAGGGAGGAAACCTGTGCGGGAATATTCAGCAATAAATAGCACACACCCTTAAAGTAGGTGGAGGGAGTATTACACACATTCTCGTAACGTCTTTTGGTTCGAGTAGGAGCCCAGAAGCACTTAGGTGGGCAGTTTTGACCATACTTGCCTTTATTAAATTCAAACATTGAAAAAATGCCAAGGGGCAAAACCACTACTATATTCATTGTTCGCACATCTGGTGGTGGGAGGATAAAATTTTGAAAACGTTCTAATAAAAATTGAAGGCAAATGAAGTAACATCCAAGGAAAAATGTTGTCCCTGGATTAAAAGCACCTCGTTTATACCAGCTCATTCTGGATGCACAGCTGGTTGCCCTGCAAAAGCCACTGTAACTCTGTAATGGCCTTCCTTGTAGGCTGTGCAGCCTGTCTGCTTGGCATCCCCTGTGGTGCCTTAGCCCCTTTTTACTGTTTCTGTGTTTATCCCAAGGAAAAGTAAAAAAGGAGACAAATATACTACTTTTTTTTTTTGAGGGCACTTGTGCAGTGTGAAGCAACATATCTGCACTGCCTAGTGATTCAATTGGGAACTATAAGACTATACTACATGCCATAGCTTCGGCCTAACTTTTATGGCTCAATAAATTTGGGGTTTGTTAATGGATCTGCTATAAAAGATTAAAATTCACTTATAAATATTGATTCACAGTCTATTATAGTAGGATTATCTACAGATTAAAAATGAAAACTATGTTAAAACAACATTAAAGCATTAGATTCAGATCTCTGCCTGGCACAAATCATCTTCAGGCTTGAGAGCAAAAGGAAGGAACAGAGAAGCTATTATTTTGCTTGAGAGAGAAGAAGAGTAAATCTTCTTAATATCATGGTCCAATATACATCCAGTTAAAGAGTCCTCCAATGAATATTTCTTCCTGTCTGATCAGCCTTAGACTTTTGCATTGAAGAGAAACAAGTATCATTTGGACCATAGTATTTCACTGACAATGTAGTGGTAATAACCAGAGACAATGTCTCATGTTTTTGGGTTCATGCTGCCTACCGTTGACCATTTAAGTGACGTTGTTTACAGAAATGCACTGCATTGATCTGTCAGTGCCATGTACATGGTCACAGACATTGAGCATCACAGAGCTCAGTCACCATTCACTGAGCTTGTCTCACTCTTACTTTTTATGGTTAGTAAAACTATGTCAATCTTGTGTTTATTGATTAAAAGCCAAGCTGTGGGCAACAATGCCTGGCATTTGTAAAAAAATGTATGTTTTTCAGAGAATTTGAATATGCTTTCCAGATGAGCCTCATGATGTTTCCACCAGGTGGATGTGGTTGATTTTAGCGCTGGGTATAGATGAAGACTTGGAGCAGAGAGGAGAGGGTGACTTGGGTCACCTCACCATTACTTACCCCTGCTGACCTGACCCACCCTCTCCCCTCCTCTGGCTCTGCCCCACCCAGGCCCTCCCAGTCCACTCTCATTTTTTTCAAACACACATTCAGGAGTCTGTTTTTTCTTAGAAACCTAAAGGAAAATTTTTCTCTAAATTCTAAAACTTCATCAGAGAATTTCATGTGATTCATGACAGGTTAGTATAATACTAGTGACAACTGGTTTCATCTGATGAACATGACCACATAACTCCAGGTCACTCAAGAAAAGTTGTTTGTGTTTTTTGCATGTGTGTACTTTAAATCTAGGCTTTTAAATTCCTATTCATTAAACTGATCACACAGAATCTCATGTGTGTGTGTGTGTGTGTGTGTGTGTACACATGTGTGTTTATGAACAAGCATGGGAATAGCAATGCAGCATTATCTGTTCTCTTATATAATTTTGTTTTAGGTAATTTTAGTTATTCAGCTAATATGTGAATGTGTTGTTTTGGTTTAAAACAATAAATTTTAAAAAGCTAAACATAAGGCAAAAGTTTCCTTTAACCAATAAACCCAATTTTGGTCCTCCACAGAGATATCAATTACTGCTATGTCTCTCTACATATATGTTTATGTATGTTCTGTACTCGTTTGTTTTATAATAAAGACATTATATTTGGGTTATCATTCTGATATTTTTGTTGGATTTTCATTCAAAAATATATCTTGACAATCTATAAATCTATCAATTTAGCTCTCTGTTGATCTTATCATACGTCATAATATGAATACACCATATTTTTAAGTCATGTCACTGCTAAATTAACATTTGTATTATTAGCAGCCTTTCCCTGCTATTTTAAAAAGTGCTACAGTGATCATCCTCCTACATGATTCATTTTGCACACGTTCATGTTTTTCAGAGGCCAAACCTGAGAAGTGCTGGTGCTAGATCATAGAATATGCAGATTTTTAATTTAAATAGGTATTGCTCAGTGGATTTCCTTTTAATGATTATACCAAATTACACTTTCACCAGTTGGATACGTACGATTAATATATCCCACTAGTTGCCAATATGTGATTCTAAACAGACCTTCTGATTAAGCACTTAAGAATAGTTGAAATAACAAATGTACAAGTCATAATCACTAAAAACCTGCTATTATGTTTAGTTACTAAGATTGCATTGAAGGTGCGACAGCAACCTGAAGGCTCAGATGGGAAGAGCAGGGAGGAGATAATTTAAACACCCCGGAATGTGACCCTGAGCTGAGGGTATTTATCTGGTACAAGAAACTTAAGAACAAAGACATACAGCTGTCCCCAGATGTTTGAAAGTCTCATGCAGCAGGGCTCCCAGAGTCTAAACACAGGGCCAAAGTACCAAACAGGGAAACACAGGGATATATTAATATGAAGCCAATGAAGTTTCACGTGCGAGGCCCCTTCACTTGCATGGGCCAACACGTGGGAACATTCCATGTGATTGTGCACATGATCATATCCTTTTGTAATATTCTCAAAGTAAGGTATCTTTATCTCAGTAGTTTGAGACCACTTTCTTTTTCCACTCTAACTTTTCTTGTGTCAAATTAGCCATTGTGACAAGTGACTTTAGAGTGGCTGCAGGCATTTTTGAAATTTGGGCAAGGGGAGGTTACTTTGTAGATACACTTAACGTGGTTTTAGTGGGATGTATTTATGTGGTGTGCAGTCTCTTTTATGAATGGTTACACTATCTCTAGCTAGGTTCCATAGGCTAGTAAGTTTAAGAGCTGGGTTTGTGGAACTCAAATATGAATGTGCATAAAGCTCCAATTCATATGCTTAATAATACATGAACAGGCTGTCACTTGCTTCCTTTAAAGCCTGATGGACAAAAAGCCACTATCCAGCATTCACCTCTGTCTCCCACCTCTTTTCCTGGCTCCACAACACATTTGTGTCCCTTTACCCTCCCTTTGGTGCTTTCCACTCCACTCAAACTGTCCTTCTTGTCTTCTCCAGGCCATGTCTTTGCCATATTCTTTGCCTGACATGGCCTCTCCCTCTGCATCTTAACAGGTTCTTATGAATTTCTTGATGATTTGATGCAAAGTACAAACATTGATAAAGATAACATAACACTCTTAATAGTCCACTGCCAAAAGGATGTTTACTACAAATGGGTCAAAGTGTGTCACCAATTCAAAGAGGATTTTATATTTGTCACCGCACACACACATTTTGAAATACTCTTACATATTATTGCTTGTATTAAAAAAAAAAAAAACTTGGGAGATGTTTACTCAAATTTGACAACAGTTTTAACAATTTACATGACATTACCAACAAGTTTAGATGGTGAAAGAAAATTTAATAAAGCATCAATGATTAAAAACACATTTCTGTCAACCTTGCTAAAGGAAAGACTGAATTACCTTCCTATTCATTCTATAAAAAAATGATTCTACAAAATCATTGTCATATGGAAAGGTGATCAAAGGGCCAGCAGTCAAAAAATTTAAGAAAAGTGTAGATAGACATGCCAGAAGTTAATAAATAAACACAATCATAATAAATATAAATGTGTAATTGTTCTGGATTTTGATAGTTTTAAAATGTATAATGTATTTTAATTTATCATATTAAATAAATATTAACTTGTATAGTTGATTTTGTATTTATAATTTTTAATCTTTTCCTTGAAGAGGGTCCTCAAAATGTATAGACCTGTATAGCCCCTCAAATCTTCGACATTTTCCTCGAGAAGGAAGTAAATTTTTTTTTTTTTTGAGACAGAGTCTCACTCTTTTGCCTGGGCTAGAGTGAGTGCTGTGGCATCAGCCTAGCTCACAGCAACCTCACACGTGGCTCAAGCGATCCTTCTGCCTCAGCCTCCCGAGTAGCTGGGACTACAGGCATGCGCCACCATGCCCGGCTAATTTTTTTTCTATATATTTTTAGTTGTCCGATTAATTTCTTTCTATTTTTAGTAGAGACGGGGTCTCGCTCTTGCTCAGGCTGGTTTCCAACTCCTGAGCTCAAACAATCCGCCCGCCTCGGCCTCCCAGAGAGCTAGGATTACAGGCGTGAGCCACCGCGCCCGGCCGAGAAGGAAGTAAATTTTGATAATTTTTAAGTATGTGCTTTTCCCCTCTAGAGTTAGTGAGCCTCATATATTTGAAATTAACTAGAGACTTGGTCATTATCAGTATGGAATTTAACAGGAAAAATTTATGAACCAGTTGAGAGGTCAAAGTTTCATGACTCTTTTAAGGCTGCTCTATCTTTCCATTTCTCCACATGAGAAAGATTATCCTAAGAGAAAATATCGATTATGCCCGGTGGTTCTGTTCATATCATAAAAGAAGAAAAAGGAGAAGAAGAAGGAAGAGGAGGAGGAAAAGGAGGAAAATATGCTAATCCTATATCTGCATTGAGGACTTCCTAGATTGAGATTAATATAATATTCTTATTCTATAGGAGAATATAGATCACAAAGATTGATATGTAACTGTATAAGACAGAGATGCCCAAGTATTCACACAAAACAAACTACCAAGAGCTCTCTTTTCCCCAGTTTAGACATTACTCAAAATTCACAAGTTCAGAGTAAAGTAGCACCCTGTTCCCCTGGCATTTACTATGGCTTGCCTTTGGCAAAATGCTACTTCTTATATTAGGGTAGAAAAAAGAAAAAAAAAAAGATTTTCCAAAGCATGTTTGAAAAGGCCCAAGGGCTCTTGAATATCAAATAGCTAATATTAAACAACATGGATGATTGAAGTGTAAATGAATAAAAAAAAAATGGAGTTTTTTTTTCTTTTCCTTTACATTAAATGTCTTCAAAAAGCTAAGAGAAGAGAGGGATAAATATCTGAAAATATTCTGAAATGTTTGTTAAACAAAAACCAAACTATGCTTATCTATGCACACAAAATGCATGTGCATATATGAAAGCATATAGATACATGTATAAAGACAGAACTAGATTGTATTTATTTTACAGATGCTTTGATGGTGAAAATTTTGTGATAAATTTTGATAGAATGGGGGGAGATTTGTTCAGTTGTTCTGTTTTAGCTATGAATAACAATGTGCCATTTCAACCTTTGTTGTTGAAAATAGTATTTGCAACTATAGTAAGTCAGACTCTCAGGTTTGATTTTTCCTCATCATAATTACTGCCACCATTCATCCTCCATTTGGCCAGCAACACTTGATGTCTTCCTGATTAGCCTGAGGCTGCAACTGATTAGTAGGTTGGACAAATAAATGCAAACACTAGCTTTAGGCTTTCCTATCACAAATGGGCAGCTTCCTTCTTATGAAGGTTATAGGAAGCATGCAGGTGTACAAATGTACATATACCTTTATAGGCCCATGTGCATTAAGGTAACATACAGAAGATACATTCATTAGATGATAAACACAGCTGAAGTTCAGATACACAGAATTCTCCAAAAAAAATTTCTGAATTCTTAGTATTTTTCAGAACTAGTAATATGCAATATCCTTTGAGCATTTTTTGCTTCCCTGTTCTTTAATCTTGTGCATTTTAAGTATGGCAGTGGATAGAAGACAGACGCATCTAATTTTTGAATCATGAAAAATGATGGGCAATTTTAACTCATCAAAGTATATGTGCATACTCCAGTTTAGCTTTTGTCCAAAATGTCCTGTGTTTTAATCACTTTGAGAATTGTTTTGATCACAATTTCAAAGTTTCATTTATGTTTCATACTTTTCTTTAAGCTTCTCTTTTTTTTTCTGTGAACTAAAATGAATATTCATCTTGTTCTCATCAGGAAAAGCATGGGTACATTTCAGAAATGTGTGTGGGTCCTTTGGGTTTTCACAATGACTAGGATTGCAGGATGGCATAAAGTGACAGGGCCAGCTAGATTGTTTGCAATGAGAGGAATGAGCCTTCAGAAAAAGGATTTGTTTGCAGTACATGTTATTTTCAGGAATTTCACTGGACATTCATGTAGGTGAAAAAGCAGTTTATTAATACCTGAGGCTAGGAAACAAATCAGCTTTAGATTTTACTGAAAACATATTTCCCAGTGATAATGTGTAGGAAAATGTCCAGAAATGCAACTATTGTGAAAATCAAAGACAGATGTTACTTCCTTTTATTTAGAACTTTACCAAGAGTTGTCACCATTTTAGTAAGTCATTCACTGCTGGTGACACTGCTAGTGGTATTTGAGCTGTTCAGAAAATTTACCCTAATCAGTCTTTGCTTGCAGGTGTCACCAGCCTGGTACATCTGATCTGTCATTGTGACTTCTGGGATAAATATGAATGAGCATTTATGTATTGAAATAATTCAATATGTGATGACTTTTCCTTTTAAAAATAATTTTACTTTTATTATACCTTTGCCTATATATTATATGTATTAATTTTATGTGTATATATATTAATTTTTTATGTAATCATTTTTAATTGACACAAAATCACACATATTTATGAGGTACAAGTTGATGTTTTGATACATATCTGTGTTGTATAATGCTCTAATTAGAGTAGTTACTGTATCTATCATCTCATACATTTATCATGTCTCTGTGGTGAGAATATTCAAAAGCTTCTTTCTAGCTATTTTGTAATATATAATATTTTACTGTTAACCATAGTCACTTTACTGTGCAATAGAACACCAATATTTATTCCTCCTAATTGTAACTTTGTACCTGTTGAACAACCTCATACAACCCTTCTCTTCCCTCTCCCCTTTCCAGTCTCTTGTAACCACTTTTCTATTCTCTGCTTCTATGACATCAACTATTTTTCTTTTTTTTAAAGATTCCACATAAATAAGATCATGTAATATTTGTTTCTTTGTGTCTAGCTTATTTCATTTAATATAATGTCCTTCAGTTTCATCCATATTTTCAGAAATGACAGAATTTCAATCTTTTTGTAGGTAAACAGTATTCTATTGTGTATATATACCACATTTTCTTTAACTATTCATCTGTTGTGGACACTTAGGTTGATTCCATATTCTGGCTAGTGTAAGTAGGTCTGCAATAAATATAGGAGTGCAAATATCTCTTTGGAATACTGATTTCATTTTTTGGATATATACCCAATACTGAGAATGCTGGATCATATAGATCTATTTTTAATTTTTTGAAGAACCTCCATACTTTTTTCCGTAATGGCTGTACCAGATTATAATCCCACCAACAGTGTGTAAGTGTTCCCTTTTCTCAAATCTTCCCCAACACTTGTTTTCTTTTGTCTTTTTGATCATTGTCATTCTAACTGTAGTGAGGTGGTATCTCACTGTGGTTTTGATTTGCATTTCC
>NW_012155951.1:1566441-1623108 GCF_000956105.1 Propithecus coquereli | reverse complement strand
AAAAAAAAAATCCTTGCCCAGCTCAATGTTATGAAACATTTCTCCATTTTCTTCTAATAGTTTCATAGTTTTGGATTTTACATTTAAGTCTTTAATCCGTTTTGGGTTGGTTTTTATATGGTGAAATGTAGTTGTGTAGTCTCATTCTACTAATATCCAATTTTCCCAGCACCATTTATTGAAGAGACTGACTTTTCCCCAATGTGTGTTCTTGGCACCTTTGTCAAAAATCAGTTTGCTGTAGGTGCTTGAATTCATTTCTGTGCTCTCTATTCTGTTACATTGGTCTATGTGCCTGTTTTTATGTCAGTTCAAGGTTGCAGTGAGCTATGATCACACCACTGTGCTCCAGCTTGGGCAACAAAATGAGACCCTGTATCAAAAAAATAAAAATAAAAAAAGGTGCTAAGTCACTTAGTGTTTTCATATAAAATACATGTAATATGTAATACATATTATTATTATATTATGGGGAAAATGAAATATTGGTCTGGGGAGGCAAAGAGGGCACTGTGAGATCAGTAGAGGTAATGGTGTGAGCTGCACTAAGGAAGTGAAAAGCATATAGCTTCTACAAGGCAATTGTTCTCAGGGCTGGAGCCTGTGGGAGGTGAGGGATTCCCAGAAGAAAGGCAACACTTTACCAGGCTGTATGCTGGGCAGTTCACAGAAAGTTACTACAGAGTCAAGCATGGAAAACTTGCCAACAGAAAAGCCCTCAAATTCAAAGGTCAAGAAGCAGAAGAAAACTAAAATATTGGGGAATGTAACCAAAATTATAAACTGATAATTGAATGATGTATAGAATCAAATTTAGAGTAAAAAGAAAGAAAGATCAATGTAAGAAAAGAAGATTTAGGATGGATTTGGGGCACACCTTTTATACAGTGACTGTGGTGCTTTCCAACAGTGGGATAGCCAGATCCTATTATAGGATAGAGTGATGTCTTTATTGCATTAGAATCATACTGAGTTCAAGTTGTTTTGGGAAAGTAATCATTAATGAATGTATGAGCACTACCACATGCCTAGAACTAGAGAACACATTAAAGCTTTGATAAATAAGTATAATGACAGTGTCTTTCTTCATAAGAAGCTTATAATCAAGTTAGGAAGAAAAGGCTAGATTTATATAGGACATAATCAGCAAACTGGCTAGTGTATAACATAACACATTGCATGATAAGAAAGTGAAGCTGATTATCATAGTTGACAGGATCCAACTTAAAGGACATTCAAGAACTCTCCTTAGTAGAGATAAGGGAGATGGTCCAGGTAAAAAAGTTGGTCCTTCTCCTCTAAGAGAGATCACCAAGCTAAGGGAGGAATAGAAAAATCTTCAACATGAAGATTATATTTTATATTCAAATTGCTGCATGAGAAATGACTGGATGGGATTGGCAGGACTTCTAGGTGGCAGTTGTTCCTGATAACAATTGATTTTTTGAGTCGTGGTCCAGAGGTTTATTCAAGGCAATATAACAGGGTCTAGTACTGCAGAATGGCAGGAGCTGGGTTAGCAAGTCAGGAATCAGGTGAATACACTGGACCATGGGCAGAATCCTGGTAACAATCCATCATGGTTACCATGATGCAGCTAACTGTTCCATGGGTGCTGAAAGGGAAAAGGAAGTCCCAAATAAAATTGGTTAAATATCATTTAATGTTGGAACATGAGGCTTTGATGTACTTACAGGATTGACTCTCTATGAATTGATGATGGCATCACGTTGAGCTGTTGGGTTGTAGTCAGTTTTTTAAAAAAGAAAAAGACAGGCAAAGATGGATACTGTGCGGGGCAGATAAAAGCTCAAAGGTAAAGCTTGATTTGGGTTAGAGTTGTCAGGGAAAGCTCTGTGAAGAAACATGGCTTGAGGTCAGCCTTCAAGGATGAGTGGAAGCATAAAGCCTACAGAAGTAGGGCATGGAGAAAAACAGATTCGAGCCTCTCAGGTAGAGAGCAGGGTGTAAGCATCTTCCAGGAAAACATGGAAGAATATTAAAACCAGCATGGCCACAAAATGGTGAGAAGGCTTACCTGGTGAATGACAAAGGTGTCCGGGTCGTGGATTCATTTTCACACAAATCCAGTTTGGATCTTACTTCTCAATTCTTATCAGTCTGGCTGGGTTAGCCCAGTGCTCAGGCAGGTGCATAAAAGCTCCTAAAGTAAACCCATATACAGTCATTAGGAAAATGAACCAGGTCCCCGGGGAAGCATTGTGATATACAGTGTCTGAGCTTCTCCAATATCCTTATGTAATAAGGTGCCTTATAAATGTTATTAGCTGCAGGTTTTATGGCAGATTTTATGCCATTTTGATTATGATGCCGCTGGATGACAGCTAGTTTACGTTGCTTAAACATCCTCTGTATCTAATGTCGAAAGGAAGCTAATTAGCTATAACCATGAAAATGGCTGTGTCATGTGAAAAAGAAACTATGTAGAGTAAATTTCTTTACCCCAGGATTGAGAATGTTATACAATGATTACCTTCAATTTTAAAACATTTACACAAGCTAAAAGTCACAGAAAGGAAATTAAAAAATGAGAATGTATAACTGTTGTTTTCTAAATACATTTTTATTTGTAGCAGGCATTCATAACCCAAATTCTTTAATGGTTTATGGCCCAATGAATCACTTTCTCTCGGTCACCAATTCCATGTGGTTGTGTGTTTATTAATGTTTCCTGATGGATCATCAGTCCATATTTCTTTAGAACATCCTCGACAACATATTCAGAACATTATTTAAGACTCATTATTCACTGAAATAAAACATGCAAAAGCACAAGTTGGGTAGTGGGGATATTTTATTAGTGTGTGCTGTATTCTAAGTCCCTCATCAACATAAAACACTGTAAAGAGTCTATAAATCTAATTAAGGGCATTAGAATAAGAAAAAAAATCACTGAGTATTTAGTAAGGATCAGCAAGCCTTATGCAGAAACAAATTCTTAGTTGCAGTCATAAATGGCAATTGAAAAACCTCATTACTTTTTAACACTTAAATGCAGAATTGACAGAGATGGTGTTTTCCATTAAATAAGCACAAGCACCAGAACCAGGTAAAAGCTGCTACTTCTTTTGTTGTAGTGCTGAAATTTTTATCCCGGAAAAGGTAACTTCAAAGATCAGAGGCATTAATTGGAAATTTTCTCAAACACCATTTAAAAAGACATTTCTTTGAGAAATATTTTTTCCCTTTGTTCATAAGCAAGGGAACTGACCATATGAGCATCGATGATCTGGGAGTGGGAGCTGTTGGGAGTGAGGGGATAAGGATTGCTCTGGTTATAACAGATGTAGTAAAGTATTAATAGTTTAGGGCCCAGGCTTTCAGCACAAACTCTATCACACTACAAACTTCTTTTTTGTTGTTGTTGTTGTTTTTGAGATGGGATCTCATATGTTTCCCAGGCTGGTGTTGAACTCCTGGGCTCAAGCCATCCTCCTCCCTCAGCCTTCTGAGTAGCTGGGACTAAAGGCACATGCCAGGTGCCACTGTGCCCAGCTCACGAATTTGCTTTTAAAAAACCAGAGGTGGCAAACTAATGATCTATGGCTTGGATATGGCCCACAGACATAGTTTATCTTTAACAGCAGAGTAATATTTTAAGCCAACATTTGAATATTAGGAGATTTTACGCAAAAAGGCGATTTTCTGGCTTCTTGTGAAAATCTGGCCACACTGTGTGGCAGTGAACAGCTGCCCCTAGAGATGGGTCTGTGCTCTCCTGCCATCTGCCATCTCTGACTTTCTCTACTCATCCCCAAACTGGCTTTATACACAGTTCTGTGAGCTCCCTGACCCTGAAGAGGCCCTTTCTTCAGGAAATGAGAGACTCTTTGACCTACATTTGATAGCTGAGAGGGAACACTCACATAAATCTTCCCTGAGCGGAGAATATTGTTTACTAGTGACCCTCTGATTCCCCATATAGGAGGAAGTAGTTGGAAATTTCTTTCCAAAGAGAAAATAATATGAACAATGGATGTCCATTCTGCCATCGAGGTCATCATGCCTTATTGGATTCTTCGTCAGGAACAAAAGCAAGTACCTAAACTTCAGAAAACTAATGAGTGAATGCAACCATCAAACAGATGTCTATTGAGCCTAAGTCCCCGAGCCACTTCTGACCTTTTCACAGGGTTGATTAAAACGGAAGTTACCTAACTAGTTTAATTTTAATTTTAGGGCTACTTGTCCTTAAAATGTCCTGTCTCACACAACTTTTTGGGGTCTGGCATTCCACAGAGAGTGATGAATCCCTTGTGATAATTATTCCTCATGCTTAAAATGAACTCCATTCCAAGAGTAAGGGAGTTTATCTGATGCTTTCTGGTGGATCTCTTTTGATGAGAGAAAGAGTGAGTTCAGGGAGCCCCAGGCAGGGAAAAAGTGGGAATTAATGAGGAGGAAAAAGAAGCATTGAGAGAAATTATGTGATACCAAGTACAGTGAGCCAATCTTGGCCCCTCTATGCACCTAGTTCTGCATAGCCTTGAGCCTTTTAGCTAGTATCAGACACCACTGTATCCCCTGCCCCCTAGGGATTATGTTGAGGTTGCTGCAGGGCTTACTAGACAGTGACCGGGTTTATGGAAGACATTTAACGGTTCCTTTTTTCACAGACCAAATAAAGTAGAGGAATCCTATACACCTTTGCATCTAGCTCAGTCACTGCCAGTGATTGCCAGGAGGGACTTATATAGTAAACGCATGTGTTAAAAAAATACCAAACCACGTCTCAATACCAGGTCTTCCTGATTCAGTTTATTTACTGAAGCATCCTGATTCACCTTTGACAAAAAGAAACCAAATTCAAGAAGTAAGAAATTACGTCGAACTTCACTTTTTTACAATATCCAGATAACCAGTGGATAAGAAATTAAACTAATCAAATTAGTGTTTTATCTAAATTAACACATGGCTACCTAATTTGATTATTTCTGTCCCTACACTGAGCAGTTTAGTTGTCTTGGAATCATACATACATAGCTTGGTGCTCTTTCATTCATTTCTTCTGAGAAAGATGTCTTGATAAACTGTGCCACAGATTCAAAGATGACGGAAGCAAGGTCTCAGCTCTCCAGGAACTTACTGTTCTGTGCTGAGATAAAACTCATGCAGAAGTTGCTGCAACTGCAGGCAAAATATAGCAAGTGCCATGTGATTCTTTCAAATAAAGAACTAGTATTTTATAAGGGAGTGCAGAGCCTATCACAATGCGCTGGCACATAGCAGACCTTCAGTAATTGTGTGTTAAATAAATGAATGAATGAAAGACACCAAACTATTTCCAGCTGAGTTGATTGGGTCATGCTTTTTGCAGTGGCTGAAATCTTAGCTATGGAGGCTAGAAATTTCACAGATGAAGATAGAGTAAATAAAAAGACATGGAGGCAACGACATAAAGGAGAGAGAGAAATATTTGGGGAGAATGAGTAGGTAAATTTGGCCAAATAAGAAAATTTTAAAAATATAATGGAATAGTAGAACTACGAGTTGGGAGGTAAGTTAGAGACAATTTGTGGATGTATTAATAATAGTTGTATTATTTAAAACAAAGATAAGCTTTAGAATGCTGGAAAGATCAAGCTTTGTATCAAATTTGCATTAAATGATTTGGGCAGCAGTATAGCAAGACAAACACCTAAATATGGTTTTGGCTTTTTTTTTTTAATTGTTATTTGTCTTTTCCACTACATCATACTGTTGAAACTCAGCAAAGGACAGCATATGTGTATCATGAAATAAACCAGAAAAGATATATGGCTAGAATATATTTGCTATACCCTTTAGTTGTCTCTACTGCATCACTGCATGTTTGATTTTAAAAATTGGTTAAGTTTTAAAACCATTTTAACTTACTTCTTAAAATCCCTATGCTTATTCTCAATGTATACAACCAAACTGGGCAATGAGGGCTGTGTAGCCACAATAAATTGAGTATGTAAAATGTTAAGTTTTGACTAATTATTTTATTGTGAAGTAGACATTTACACAAAATGATTATTGATTGTTTAAACAATAATTTCCCAACTTGTATTTTAAGATTTTTTTTTTCCCTTGCTTGGTGATTTTACTGTTCTATTCAAAGTAATTAAAAATGAACTTTCAAAAGGTAAATCACTTAAATCTGACTTTTCAAACCTACCAAAGTGGAAAACTTACTTAGAGAGGAACAGGGTGTAGAGGTTGACAACCAGGACAGGAAATTTTAAATCTTACATGCGCCTTCTTATACTTTTTTGTTAACATACCAAATTATAATAGAAAAGTTTAACAATGCATTCACAAAAACACCCAGAAGATAGTTTGGTGAGCTATTCCCAAACTCTGAGATGTTGAGATGTCCCTTTAGTTATGATAATTGGTATGACTCCATTGTTTTATGGAGATGGGTTGCAGTCTTGTCAGTGAAATGTTTAACAATTTCCTCTTGCTAGAACAGGGCCCCAAGTGAGAAAGAAAACTCCTCTGCGCCTTGTGAAAAATAAAGAAACAGATAAATCTCCAGAGTTCTGACTGACTGCCTCACATTCCAGCAAAATAAACATTTTGTGCATAACTTGCACAATCTTATGAATGAACCAATTAAAAATCTACTATTGACTATCGGCAAAAGGTTAAGAACCTTATGAAAACATGTGACCCTGCAATTCCTACGGTATCGGAATATACTGCTCTAGCCTGCACTACTATCGTTTTTCCTTTCTTTCTGAATTTATTTTGTTATGAAATTATTTTTACTGCATTTAAAGATAATTTCTCAGATAAGATGGGTGCACTTTTAAACAAGGGATTTAACGAACAGAATCTAGAGATGTATATACTTGTCTTTCTTTTTATTATCTTAAATATTTTGCCCTATGTTTGATTATTTGAAGTGTAAATTCTACTTTAAATAAAAATCAGAATTGACCAATGAGGAACACAATTTCTACAAAAGGAGAACAAGAATCCCAATTGCAATATATCCATTAAAATGTCCCCACAAACTGTTCTAATCTAAATTATCTCAGGCTGCTGTGTCTTTCCAGCCTTATTGATTTGAAAAATAACAAACAAGTATAAATGACATTTACAGCTCCTAATTGGTGTCATTAGCGGTTCTTATTATTCTGCAGGACAAGCACTAACCCTTTATTGAGAATTCAGTGATGCAGGTCTACTTGGGACTCATCAGCCTTAAAGACAAGTAATAAAACAGCTGAGTGACTGACTTAGAGCCCTATTCATCAACAAAGGCCTCAGGCAGCCGGGCCCTATTTTCCCTTGATTTGTTTTATGCAGTTATTTAGACCTTGGAACTCCAAAGGAAAAAGACACAGCACTGGAAGGAATTTGAATTGATTTCTCATACCCTCTGGTCTTAGCAATCCTTGAGGCGAACTTTAGGGTCTTATTTGTGTTGCCAGTCTTTGCTAGTTAATGGTTTCCACTAGACACACGGAGCAAAGTGTGGATGAAGATGGGGACTTCCTCTGTCTTCCTGATCTGAAGTTGTCTTTGGCATCCACCAGGTTTCTACTGAAGAGTTAATGATTTATGAAGAGTTATGATTTTTGTGCCAGTACCAAGCTGTTTTAATCACTACAGCCTGGTAGTACAGCTTAAAGTCAGGTAAACTGATACCTCCCAGTTTGTTCTTTTTACTTAGGATTGCTTTGGCTATACGAGGTCTTTTCTGGTTTTATACAAAGCGTAGAATTATTTTTTCCAGATCCCCAAAGCAATCGCCGCAGCAACAAAAATAAATAAGTGGGATCTAATCAAATTAAAAAGCTTCTGCACTGCCAAGGAAACTATCATTAGAGTGAATAGACAGCCCACAGAATGGGAAAAAATATTTGCTCTCTACACATCTGATAAAGGGCTGATAACCAGAATCTATCTAGAACTCAAAAAAATCAACAAGAAAAAATCAAACAACCCCATCAACAAATGGGCAAGCGAAATGAACAGAAACTTTTCAAAAGAAGACAGAATAATGGCCAGCAAACATATAAAAAAATGCTCAACATCTCTAATCATTAGAGAAATGCAAATCAAAACCACAATGAGGTATCACCTAACCCCGGTGAGATTGGCCTCTATCAAAAAAACACAAAACAACAAATGTTGGTGAGGATGTGGAGAGACAGGAACACTTCTATACTGCTGGTGGGACTGCAAATTAGTGCAACCTCTGTGGAAAAGAATTTGGAGATACCTCAGAGAGCTAAAAATAGAAATACCATTCGATCCAGCAATAGCACTATTAAGCATCTACCCAAAAGAGCACAAAACATTCTACGATAAGGACATCTGCACCCGAATGTTTATGGCAGCACAATTCACTATTGCAAGAATGTGGAAACAACCCAAGTGCCCATCAATCCATGAGTGGATTTTCAAAATTTGGTATATGTTTACAATGGAATATTACTCAATCATAAGAAATGACAGTGATCTAGCACCACTGACACTTTCTTGGATTAAACTTGAGCCCATTATCCAAAGTGGGGCACCACAAGAGCAGAAGAACGGAATCCATTTGTACTCACCATCAAATTGGTATTAACTGATCAACACATAAATGCACATATCAGAACAACATCTATTGGATGCTGGGGAAGGGGGAGGGTGGTGGGAGGAAGGGGGAGGAGGGAGGAGGGGACGGGTATTTGTATACACAAGGAGTGCAATGCGCACTACCCGAAGGATGGACATAGTTGAAACACGGACTTGGAGGGGGGAACCAAGGGCAACACACGTAACCTAAACATCTGTACCCCATAATATGCTGAAATTAAAAAAAAAAAAGAGTTATGATTTTGCCTTTTGACAGAGATCAGAGTTTAACCTTGGGCTTTCCAGGTTCAGCTGCCGACTATGAGTTGTTTGGGGACACATTGCTTTCCTGTCCCGTTGAAGTCATAACTGGCTTTCAGCTGGGCCATTAGCCAATTCCTAACTGTTAAAAAAGACTGACCTTCTTTAGGCTTCTCAAGCTTCTGAGCCAGGTAAGGGAAAAGAGGCCTATATGGGTTTTCAAGGCAGGTCATCTCCTCAGACTTCGAGAGCTCACTGACCTCCCTGTGCAATGATCTATGGCTCCCACAGTCTTTCGCTTGTGATTACCTTTTGATTTAATTTGGGCTTGCCGCTTGTTCAGAGAGTTATTGTTGTTCTACTTGGATAGCTATGATGAATATATGTTTTGTTTTGTTTCTATCTTTCATATTAACTACAAGGTGATTGCTTCTTGATATCTAGGTAGCTGTTTATTGTTATGTTAAAAAATATAGAAAGGTAATAGAAAATATTCATCCTTCAATCTTGTAACCCTGTCTCCATGGCATTGACTGAATAATTGAATGTAAATAGTTGTGCATGAAAAACTAACAGTGTATGAATCTGATTCCTTATAAATGATTTGCACAATCCATATGCGGGAGTTTATCTCTTTTAATTTCATAATTTATTTACTGTGGAAATCTCAGTTGAGAAGCAGTATCTGGTTTTTATCCTCAGCCTGATTTTTTACCTAGTTGTATAAGCTGGATGGTATGAAGCAGAAAGTAGGTCAAGTAGCTCACACTGAGCAAGTGGCTCCATTAAAACCTGGCCCCTGCTCCTCCTCAATGCCCTTTCCTACCATTAGACCCCCACGCAATGTGATTACTCAGCCTTGCTCTCCGACTTCCTTGTGGCAGCCTGCAGTCAGCTCAGAATGACACATTCAAATTAATAATCTAGGAATTTAAGGAAAAAAATACTACATCATGAACCAAGTTTATATTATGTGAGACTGGGATATAGAAAATGAATTAAAACATTGGGGACCAATTGAAAAGTTGGGGACCATTTGATTAGCTGGCTCAACATGTCATTCAAAAATTAAGAAGAATATATATATATATTCAAAAATTAAGAAGAATATATATTATATATATAATGTCTCTGATGAGTAATTTATATCCGTTTCCTTACAAATATGACAATCTGATGTAAATTTCTGCCCAGCAGTGAGGTATTTACATTCCATAAGGAAAGGGTGGATGGCTTTTTTTTAATTCTTACTTGCCTGCCAAAACCAAGCTTAGAGTTATATGTGTTTCATGCTGGAGCCAATGTTATGACTTGTCTATGTAAAACAGGGTATAGGTGACAAATGCAAGCTGTTGTGGGCTTCCCACTGTGAATCTCTAAGCACCCAGGATTTTGTATTTCTATTCTGGAGCTTAAGCTGCAGAGAGCAGCACTCCTTAATCAGGAGGGCATGGTGACCAGGAGTGGGTCTTTTCTGTTCTCATGTGTAAAAGTCAATATGGGTCAGAAGAAAATTTTAGTAATAAAAACACAGTCCTTCTGGTCTTTCCTTCACTGATGCCAGCAACGTAGAAGGGCCGTACGGACCCCACAGCAGCTAGTTTTTGGCAGTCATCTCCACAGAGCCACTAAGCAGACTCACATAGGACTGGTTCTAAGACATGACATGTTCTTGCTGTTCAGTTGACTAACCCATTTTTCTCTGCTTAATTTACAGTAGCTGATTTTCATGTGTTTCTTCAAATCAACTCCATAATATTTCTGTACCATTTACATAAATGCAAAGAGACACATTCAAGGTGACATGAAGGGAGAAATTTTTGGTTGCCCCAGTGTGCCACCAGCAAGTCTGCACTTTTTAGAAGTTGTATCTACCCAGAACTTGTTAGCACTTCTTAAGGATTAGGAGGCTGGTGGAGCGCGTTCATGTTTAATCACATGCCGTGAACTGTGAAACTTAGAGGAGATGCACACAGTAAAGATCAGTCCCCGACTTTATCATGTTAAGCGGGGAACACTTCTCCCATCAACACATGAAAAAGTGGTTAGACACAAAAGTCGGATAAAGCCAGAAGCTGATGTTGGAAGCAGGATTATGGAGGGTTTAGGGCAGTGGTTCTCAACCTGGTTATCCACTGGGATTATATGGAGATTTAAAAAAAAATTTCAATGGCATGGCCCCATCCTAATTCAAAAAAATCAGAATTTCTGGGCATTGGGCTTGATGATCTATACTTTTGATGCAGAGAGGATGGAGGATTACTAATCTAGTGGATAGCTCTTCCAAGAAAGGAGGAGCAAGGTGTTTAGGGGAGGGACTGAAGATAAATTTCTCTTGTTGGGATCTCTTGATTTCTCATCATCTCCCAAAACATAAGTAAACACACACACACACACACACACACACACACACACACACACACATATACACATGCACACATTCTCTTATATCCTCTATGATGTTTTCTTTCTATTCTTTCTCCCTTGGATATATCATGAAAAACTGTGCTAGGATATTTTTAAATAAACTCATTCATTCTAATTGTAAATGTCAGATAACTCAATTTGCTATCTTTCCAGAGATATTTAATTTTTTAGCAAAAATTACATTGATATGCTGAAATTTCAGGAATCAAAAAATATGGGACTTAACAAAATATTTCTTAGAACCCACAAATTACATTGATGAAGATCATATGTAGGAAACCCACACAAATTAATTAATTGACTACAAGGAGGAACAGATTAGAAGAGTCAAGATGGTGAATAGAGTTTAAGATATTTCAAGTTTGAGGTTCCCGTGGGAGGTTGAAATGGAGCTTGTGTGGGTAGAAAATCTCAAGAGAGGGCTAAGGAGTGATGAAAAGAGCATTTTAAGCTATGGATTTCTGATTTGAGGAAATGATGATAAGATACCTGTATTACTTGATTAAATTTTTGTAAAATAAATACAAGATTCTCAGTAACTGACCATTTGTGGTAGCTTCTTATTTTGTTGTCATCTTCCAGTGAAACTGTGTTATCGACCAGGCTTACAAGCTCTACACTTGAACAGCAAACATTATATCCAGCAAAGCCCATAAATATCACCTGGTGCGGAGTGAGATCCATAAATCGAGATCTACATGGCATTTCCACAATCTTGGACACCAGCTTATAAAGAGAGGGTTCTTATTGAGGTTCCCTCTCCACTGCATATTTCAGGACAGTGGGTGTGAGGATTTGCATGCTGGGTTCTGCACGTCCTCAGACACTGACAAACCTACTCAGTAGTGACAAGAACTGGCTCAAAAGGCTTCAAGGGCCAAAGTGAGAATTTCTTCTGATGATAAATTGTACTTCAAACTGCTCGATAGAGGATGTCAACTCAGCAACATTTATTTCAGCTGACCAGTGTTATGGTGAGAATGGCACTAGACCCCTTCCTAAACAGGTCTTGATCTGTTGGATTGCTAGGAAAAGCTGAAGTTGAGCAAGAGAAGGCTATGAATTCCCAATACTCAATGCAAGCATACAAGGAGCGCAGACAACAGGTTTCTCCCAACTCATGCAGCAAAAAATGAAACCTATTATCAACAGACCATCACAGGGAAATGTGGGTATTTATGATGGCATTTTAGACACGATGGCAGTTGAGATTTGTTGCTTTAAAAGTAATACCCTCTTTTAAAGGCCATGTCTTCAGAACAAACCCTTGTGAAGAGTGAAGGAAAAACAACCAGGAGAAGCAGTATTTAAAGATTTGACTATTCTTTTGGTTTATAAAAGTCCTAACCTCAAAGGAAAAGTGTCATTTACCCCAGTGTCATCTTAATTAATGATTTAGAAGAAAGTACATTCAATTGGGATTCACAAAAACCTGGGTTTTAGACCTGGCTTTCTCACGGCCTGACTTTGTGACCTTGGACTATTTACTTAATATTTCAAGACTTCAGTTTTCTCATCATAAAGTGAGGGAATCAGACTAAATGATCTCTAATATTCCTTCCAGCATTAACATTCTGCAAATTTATTCTTTGAAGATAGAAAAACCTCAAATGAGCATTTGGTGTAAAGTGTGACTGGTTTTACAATCAGATTTATTATCTATGACCTATTCAGAATCCAGTATCTACCTGAGAGATTCTCAACTCTGGTTTCAGATACTGCAGCATTCAGAACTTTAGCAGTGAGAGACTTGAGCAGGTTTCTACCCTGACCCTTTCTTTAATAGATTAGGGAACCATGTCCCAGTGAAAGCAAATAAATGGTTAAGGCTACTTAGGTTAGGCTACTGAAATATTCTAACTGAAAATCAATACACTGTACAACATTTTATATGTTTATTTAAAATGTATATATATAATCTGAAACCTAATTCTTGAGTTCACCTGTATTTTAAAGAAAAGTGTCACAATTAAGTGATGTGAAGGTTGGAAGTTGGAAGTGTAACAATGGTCAATCCTAATAGTTTTCTGCCTCCAAATTTGCATAGACAAAACCGATAATCAGTAAATTGGGAATTGGTCAGAATGTTTCATGTTGTTGTTAAAGTTCATATTAACTAATCACAAATTTTCAGGATATCAGTGTTGTAAATTTCCCCAAATAAGATTCCTAAAGGAAGGGCGCCTGTTTCTTGCTCTTTTTACCTGCACCTGAGTGAAGGGTAGACAGCCAAGGACTGAGGATAGAGATCAGCTTTGCAACAAATTACCCACACAAACTTGAGCAAATCTCTTCATATTTCTTTGAATATTTTCTCCACATCAGTAAAACAAGGGGATTGGAATATAAGGCCTTTCATGTCCATTTCAGCTCTGAAATTCCAGGATTCCAGTAGATGGATGATATAGATAGATAGAAACCTGATTGATAGACTTTTTTTTTTTCCCTGAATTAAGGTGCATATAAACAAAAAGTCAAAATGAGTAAGGAATTCAAGTTTCCAAGTTACGAGATTTTTTTTTTCTCCTCTTTTCTTCCCTGATATGCAGTAGGAACTGGTTAAACTAGAAAACTTCAAGTTATAAATATTTAAACTGCTTTTTTACAACATGAAGCTTAGATGCAAAGACGTTAAGCACTTTAAGAAATAGATTGAAAAGAAATGTCATTATCTTGATTTTCTGAATTGATTTGCTTAATAACAATACTTAGCATTTATATAGTGTTCTGTATTTTCAAATTGCTTTATAATCATTAATCAGTTAATTCATGCAACCTCTCTGCGGAGGTCAAGATTATTATCCCAATTTTACAGACAAAGAAATTGAGATGTGGAGAAATTAAGTGACTTGCCCAAGGTCATTGAGGAAGTGAGTGACAGGCTCTGGATTAAAACTTTGAGACTGAGCCCACATTGGCTAAATAAATTGTAGAATTGACAGAATTAACTGAACAATTAAGGAAAAAAATAACTGTTTTCTCCAAAATAGCTAGAACATAGATATAAAGATGGGCACTTCCCTTGGATTTTCTAAATGCTGTGTCTCTTGGTGGTTATTTTACATTTTGTGTGTAGTAATAAACCTTGCATTTACTTATAAACAGAATCTAATTTGTGATGTGTTGTTCTCTTTAACTGTAACACTCTACTCCAGTCCAACCTACCTACTGGTGCTCTGCAAAGCGTTTTCTCTATTTATTTGAGAAGTCCTCAATATAGTCCCATGATGTATTGCATTCTAACCTTTCTCCCCTCTTTCCACCCCATTCCAGGGAGGAAACTGGTGAAAATCCGTATTAAAACAGGGAATTTTTAATTTCAAGACCAGTGTTCTTTGCATTATGCCACCAAATTTGATAAGGAGATAGAAGAATCAAGCACTGTTCTGTGGACCAGATGGATTTTCACTTGGTCCTTAAAAGATGTCATATTCTGATAAAAGGAAGTATTAAGGGAGAAGGAACATCCTGAGTGAAAAGAAAAAGATGAAGGTGTGGTTAGAGTTTTCAAGACAGAAATCAGGCTGAGTGGAAAAGATGCTGCAAAAGTGAAGGAGGTAAAATATAACATGGCTGCACACAATGGTGTGCACCTGTACTCCCAGCTACTAGGGAGGCTGAAGGGCCACAATTGCTTGAGTCCAGGAGTTCAAGGCCAGCCTGGGGAAAATAGCGAGACCCCTCTCCCCCATCTATAAACACACACACACACACACACACACACACACACACACACACACACACACACATTGAAGCAAGGACTCATTAAGCAGATCATAAACTTGATTCATGGCAACACTGGAGACTTTGAGGTGAGAGAGTGGAAAACCATGCACTATTTATCCCTCGCAATTAATTTTTGCTGTTGTTATTGTTTCCTCACTATCTTTAAAATTTTGTAGTGAAAATGCTTGAAAGAGACACTTGAAAGCTTCTAGGCTTTGCTGTATTTTCAACTAGCTTTGGAACTTGGGACAAGTTTCTTTTGTTTGTGGACTCAATTTCCTCATTAAACCAGGTGGAATAGAGGCAAGGAAAAAAGGAGCCAGTGTTACCCAAGCCCCATGTAGCAGGTACTGTGCCAAATCGTATCCATCAATCTTATTTAATACCAGAGAACTTTGGGAGGTAGTTGCTATTTCTTTATGGATGAGAAAACAAATATTTAGAAATGTTAAATAACGTGCTCAAAGAGGTGGTAGAGCTGTTTTTTTTTTTTTGTTTTTTTGTTTTTTTTTTTTAATTCAGGTCTACCCGGACTTTAAAGCCTAAGCTCAAGCATACTTATCTGATATACACCTCTTTTAGGATAACAGAAAATTAAGATAAATTTAGAATGAAAGAAAATTAACTGAGTAATTAAGTAAGCCACTGGTCCCCAAATGCTGTTGAACATTTGAATCACCAGGGAATCTTTTAAAAACTACTATTCCTGACTCTTACTATGATTTTCTGATTTAACTAGCAAGGGTTGTCAGCCCTTGGCATTGGGATTTTTTAAAACTCGCCACGTGATTGCAAACCACTGACATAAGCATATGGTATTAGGCTCATCTGAGAGATGTGGCAGCTAACCATATTCACCATGAGATATGAGAAAGACCCATTCTGGTTGAAATTTTTATACAATTTTCTTTAATATATTTAACATATTCTACTGGCTGACTGGTGTGATGATGAGAGAGCCTAAGATATATTGAAGTTTTCAAAAGAATGGACATGATTTTATCTGGTTCATGATATAGTCTTATTCTCCTAGTCAGTCCCTATTTATCTCTTCCTCTTTCTCTCTGTGTCTCTCTCTTCATGACATGGAGACCTAATTAGAGTCATCTCAAGCTCTGATTATTTTGAAAATCATCTCCAGCAATAGTTCTCATTTTCAATATCCCCTCAAGCCCTGCTCATGAGAGGGGAAAAGCAAAGACTTTGAAGTTAGACGCACCTAGCCTTTAATCTTAGCTCCACCAATTGCATAATTGTGTAGTCTTGAACAAATTGATTAACCTCACTAAACCTCAACTTCCCTACTCATAAAGTGAGAATAAAAATATTTCACTCATAGAAAAATTGCAGGTACTATATAAGGGGACCCACATGTTTCCCTGATCCTAAACCTGATATGCCCTGGCCATTTTTCTCCCATTACCCATCTTGTCACTAAATTGTGCTGTTCAAAGAAGTAATTTATTCTCTCCATAACATTGTGTTTTTTCCCCATGTTTTGGCATTAACTTAATAATTCTTTCATACCATATTGTCTCATTTCAGACTTACCTTGTCTCTTATTGTCCCTACTTTATTACATCTCTTTGTTTTTAAGTGTTTCTTGTGCAATTACCTTTTCTGTGCAAATAATTTATACATTATTTAAGAATAGGGGGATATCATTTTTAAAAAGAAAATTGTTCGTTCCTCCAGCTCTCTCCCATCACATTCCTTTCCTCATTCTCTGTCCCTGCTTGTGGGCATCATACAAAACTCAACATCTCATAGGATCTACATCTGTGGTTGGTGAAATATATGAGAAATAAAATTTACAGTGGTGTTTTCTAAAAAGCAACGAGGTTCTCATTACTGGCACCACTTTTCCCATTGCTCTCAATGACGAGGATTTAAGTCAGCAGAGGCTTGGGCGATTCTCTGAGTCTTGAGGCTTGTAAAAATGAGACTATATCAAAATCCATAGAAATTTATTTATTTATTTATTTTGGACTATGACTGTGTTCAAACAGGACACCAGTAGCCTGATGCTGAAGTTTTTTCATGATGCTACATGGCTATAAGACTGGGTACAAATCCTCACTGTGGCCCTAAAAAAAAAAAAATATGATGCCCTAAAGCATGGGATTTGATCACCCCATCTTAGCACAAAACTTCAAATGCTGTTTGAATTTAGAATTCTTTTAAACCCAGCTACAGTGCTTAACTGGAAGGAGGCAGTGAATTTCAACAACTGACATACACTATTGTCTAGGGAAATTTACCCTTCTTTCATTTTAAATTTTCTAGGTAATGTCTTCATTCAAGGTTCTTTATTTGAAATTTATAAATAAAATTAATTGAGGTTGTCCAGCTTCTGTTCCCATATAATGAATATTTGTATTGCATAATGTATTTCCACATTCTTCTCTTTCTGGACCCTGAAATCTGGAATGTTCTTATTCTTCTTTCTTCCTGTTTGTTCAAATCCTGTTCAGCCTTTAAGTACCATTTCAAATACCCCTGTGAAGCTGTCCAGAACTCTAGCAGTTCTCACCAATCTCTTTTTTTAATTTATTATAGTGAGGATGCTCTGTACCACAATTGAAAAATTAATTATTATATGATATTTTTGTGCCCTGTCGACTCTTGTTTTCTACACTGCATATGTTTAGTTTCATGTGTCAGCATTGATTGGAAGCTTCTGAATGGCAACAGACTTGTTTTCTCAACATGCACTCTCTGTAATTATGTATTTATAGGAGGTACTCACAACATTCATGTTTATTCGTTGATCTTCAATGACTTTAGTTTTGGGGAGGAGAAGAATGGAAAGAATTTTAAGAAAGAGAAGAAGTTGGCCTGCAGAACAAAGGGTAAATTTAATGAAATCTGCATTATTTACATACACATTTACTTTATGAATTCTCCATGGCATTCGAAAAGCTTATCCTGGTTCTCTCTCCCTTGCTTTTTTTCTAAGTCCCCTTCCTCTGTTGTTACTTGGTATGTGCTTTGGGAATGCAAATTACTTCTTTAACATTAGACCAAAGCAAAACATAATTAGAAAGGGAGATCAAAGATGCATCCTCTAATACATCTCAAGGCCAAATATGAATGATTTCTGAATGATCTGCTATTTTGCTAAATTGTGTCACACAGATAATCAAAAGTTATACTACCACAGTTAATCTTTCATTAACCCCTACATTTTGAAAAGGATAGTGTGAGTCTGTCCAAAATAGCATTGATCTCTTAACTCATTGCACGTGGACTCTTTAGTTTGGCAAATTAAGACTTGGTCTGAAAGCTAAAGAGCTTGGGGATATTTTAAAAGGCACAAGCAGAAATAAAAAGTGAAAAGTGATAAAATACAAAGCACTGACCAGAATCACCAGCACTCATGATACCTTTGGAAGCTCTCTGGTTGGGCAAGAGGTGGAAATTAGTCATCACAGTAATGGGAACAACTGTTCTGCATGATTGTCTGCCTGGCCTGGCATTCCTACCTTCATGACAAAATGTTTGCTGAAATTGTGATGCTTAATGAAAGTAAACTCAGTATTTTGCCTTAAAGGAAAATAAAATATAGAGTGGCACATATATTTTCATCTTCATATATATGAAACACAATAATAAATAGGAATAGGAAGACACTTTTCTCGGCCTTTTCATATATGATAGATGGGAGCAACAAAACAAATAAGATCAAGTAAACAAGGCAAAGAGAACAATACTTGGAGATCGACCATACCTTGTAAGTCAATTAATTCAATCTCCTAATTCTGCAGATGAAGTAACTGTGCCCTAGGGAGGTGAAGTGACTTGCCCAAGGTAATAGTCTATTCACCTTGGCAGAAAAAGGGCAAAGCCTGGAAACAGTGAAGTTTCAACTCATCATTTCACTACAGCATCATGGAAAGAAGGAACTCTGATACAAGCAGTGAAGACTATGAGATCTATTTTCAAGGGGCATGGTGTATTTTCAGAAAGGCTTTCTAAAGTATAGACATATATTGAATGGGCTGGCCCAATATGTAGGATTACCTAGAGAGGAGAAATTGATTAGGTGACATTGTACATGTCTCTGGAAAGGTGTTTCAGTGAGATCTGTTTTGGAAGTGGGTTGCTCAAAATCTCATAAGATTTCAAAAATGATCATATGTGGCAATTTGAGGTAAACAGTAGTTCCATGTTTCTATAGTACCTCTCACCAACATACTTCACTTCCCAAGAAGACATGTCAGACTGGATTGTAAAATGTTTAACACCCTGACGTGCAGTGGATTTTGTGACGACTTGTGAAACTTCAGAGGATGAACTAGTTCTCAAATCTGAAGGTGTTGATACTGGGGCAAGTTATATGTGGAAAAATTCCACGATCCTGGAATTCCAGTAATGAACTTTGTATTGCCTTCTGTCCCAGTGATTTGGGAAAGTTGAGTTACTATTAGTTTCATTTCATAATTCATTAATTTGATTGAGTGTCACTAAGCTGAACATCTGGAGACAAATGAAAGGTATATAAATAACAATCACATATTTACAAGATGGGAAAATAAAAATCTATTTTGGAAAATACAGTGGTAATAAGCACTTAGAAACTGTATTAGTAAAGGGAAGCCAACCATGTTCCTCTTTGTCATAAATCCAAACAAAATAGCTTTATTGGAAATATTTCCAAGATTCCAACTGGCCAGGTATTTTACCTCTCTATGTTCTATAAGCATGTGAATATCTTCCTGAAATATTTAATTATATATTATACATGTAACTATACATATACATGTATATATAAATACACACATCTATATTCCTCAAAGATTTCTATGAGGTGAGCTCATGTTAGTGAAATTTCTTCTCCATTCTGATTTTTGTTTTAGAATCCTAAAACAGAAGGGGATTGTAAAATCTAATGAGTGTTCCATCATTGTATTGCCCACCATATCAACTAGAGAATAGAACCTTGTGTACACTCAGCTGACAAATATAATAAAATCATATCATTTCTTTCTTTAAAACCCTCCAATGGGTTTCAATTACATTTTAAATCATTACCTATCCTTAGTGTCTTCACAAGACCTTATCTAACCTGGCCCCTGCCTACCTCATTTCAAACATTATCGCCTATTACTCATTTACTGGCTCATCAGATGTTTAATTTTGTTATTGGGCACCACTACAACTTGTTCCTACCATAGGCCTTTCACACCTGCTGCTCTCTACCTGGAACACGGTAGTCCCAGAAATTTTATTCTTACTTCTTTCATACCACTTCCTCATAGGGGCCTTTTTTGATCACCTAGTCAAAAAGAGCCCATTTGTCCCAGTGACTCTCCTCTGTCATCACCCTGGGTTCTTATCTTTAAAATATTTACCTTTTTTCCATTTTGTTTATATTTAGTTTTAAATAATAACTATTACTTTTACTTTTGTGTCTCTCTTTCTCAGTAGAATCTGAACTCTCCAAAATTATTTTTTGTCCTATTAACTTCTATATCTCTAGTGCATGGAAGAGTGCCTGACTCAGAATAGGTCTCAACTAAATATGGAAAGAATGAGTTAATTATTTCCATAGTTATTTGGAATGAGTTAATCCCATACTGAAATATGGGATTAAGAAGAGGAGAAAGAGCAAACACATCCATATTTCAGAGTCTCCTGTAACGACACAGTTAATCTGGGTCTTTCTCTCTCATTCTCTCTCTCTGTCATGGGGGAGGGTGATTACAGCTGACCTGTTCTCTCTACCAAAAGGTAGGGACTCACAATAATTAGGGAAATTAGAGTGGGTAATTCAAAATCCTGTCCACTGAGATCTTTAATGGGGATGAAAAAAAAGACCATTAATTGACTCTAGAAGGTGGATCTCACATTCCTTATTCAATAATTTTGTTCACATGATTCTGCTTAAATTAATATGAGATAGTGTAGACTCAAGGCATCCAAGGTCTTAACAATACTCCTAGCTGTCTGTGACGCCCATACATTTTGGAAGCAAGAAAGGATAGGCTGGGTTCGTACATCCTTCAATCTGATTGTTTCCTACAAGCCTGTTTCCTCACAACATCTGCAAATTGAGGGCTGTACATACCTAGTCCATCCTTCCTTGCTATTTTGAGAATCATGATCCTGAACTAAATAGACTCTGGGTTAGGCTTACTGATTATAAACAGTCTTCAGCAAATCATATGGTCCTTTAGCGTCGGTTTCCCCGTATCTAATCTAGAGTAAGCCCCTAAGTTTAATTGTAAAGTGACCAAGAAAATAACTCAGAATTAAAATCTTTCAGAAATAGAAATATAAGATAATAATTTGTGCTATATTATACTACAATGAGATTAATGTGGCCTGAAGTATCCATAAAGGTTTGATTTGGGAGGTGAGACTGGTGTTGGTTTGGAAAAGGCTATTCTTATTCATATGGGTAGAAATGAATGAAGACATCAAGTGAAGGAGTGAGAATGATGAAAATGCTACTAAGAGTGACAACATTTTATAATATGCCCTTTTTGAAAACTTCATTAAACTATACATTGTAATTATTTAACATTTACAAAGCATCCTATGTGCATATGCTAGAATATTAGGGAAGGCAATGGGGGGAAAATATGGACCTCAAGGTCAGAATTAAAATATTTGCTGGGTTTTTGCTGGTCTTATGACCTTGGCTACATTACTTAATTCCCCGAATCCCATTTTTTCTGTCTATAAAATGGGGATTTTAATACCTTTTTCACAATATTACTTGAAGATTTAGTTCAAATAAAGAACATTTACTATCTAGCTCAGTACTTGGCATAGTCAATAAATTTTAGGTGCTTTTCCTTCACTCCAAATTGGGGGAGAAATTGTCTCTTAGGTTCTAGATCAGTTACTAAAGTGTAGCTAATAAAGATGTCATCACCATAACACACTAAAGAACAATAGTGGTGTGGTAGAATCCATCACAGACTGTTTTTTGTCTCTGCTATTTACAGCTAGAGTCCTATGTCTCAGAATTCAGTTCCATTACATTTGTTTTTTAAAGCGTTACTGTACGCTGCTGTGGGGCAAGTGTTCACAAAGGAGCAGATAGCATTCCTCGACCTTCAAAAAATGCACTCATTCCTCAGTATACACTGGGGACTGGGTCCCCCAGCGAATACCAGGATCCATGAATGCTCAAGTCCTGCAATAGGCTCTGCAGAACCTGCCAGTGTGAAAAGGCAGCCTGCTCTGTCCGCTGGTTCCGTTTTGGTTTCGGGGTTGATTAAATCTGCGAATGCAGAACCTCATATAGGGGAGAGCAGACGCTAAGCAGCAACACATAAGACAGTCAAATAAGAGAATTAGAATATGAATAAGTCTCTGAGTGATACAGATTTTTGAAAGAGGGACTTTGGAGTAACTTCTACATGAAATATATTAAGTAGCTTCACTTTGCAGATGAAAGAAGGGAATCTGGGGTCAGCCAGTCTCCTGTTTACAATGATTGGTTCTAATGTTGAATTCCCAGTCACACCAGTGAAATGCACATTGTTGAACACTGTAAAGCTAGCTCACATAGGAAGCCCAGAAATAGCACCCCCGCTCTCATAGGTTTAAAATATTATTTGAATGTTTAGGTATTTTGTTTAGACACAATTTACATTGTTTGTGAAAAATATAGATCCCTCTATAATAGCAACAGGATATCAAGAAGAGAGAAAAATACTAATTAGCTTATATAATTCTATCTGGTGCTCTTATCCTCTGGATAGTGAAAGTCTGATAGATTAAAACAGCATAATAGACTTACAACCTTTACGAAACTCCATGGGATGTTTCTGGGGTGAAAATCAGCAATTTTGAATTCTGGTGAGCAGCAAATATTGTTTGGGCAGACTTTTTAATATTTCTGGTTCTCAGAAACCTAATCTTTTCCCATTTGGGGGTGACAGTGACCTTAAATCAGCTATTCACAATCTGTTGGCAAGTGAAATCAAAATATATGCTTAGACAACCTTTTTTTTATTTTTTTTGCACATCTTCACAGAGGGAAAAAAATAGTAAAAGGAGTTCTCAGCCCAGAATATAAACTATACTGACAATTACACTCATCCTGCCTAGACATTTCCTGTGCTAAACTCCACAAGGGGAGTAATGCAAAGCTGCCTTGCACATGGAGAAAAATCAATTTCATAAGAGATATATCTTCATGTGTCATGATCCAGTGTATGATTGTGGCCTTTGATGTCTATTTAGCTGGAAGCGAATTTACAGCCATAATTTTTAATTCCCAGCAATGAGGGCAACGAAAATAACTTAACAGTTAAATAGGAACCTTGTGCTTATTGGGTGACTGTAATCAACTGCCAGGAATGACCTTGAAATTGGACATTCCTCTCTGCTTAAGCACCATTAGCAATATTTTTCAGAGAGCCAACCATGTAGCTGGTTGGCAAAAAAAGAAAAAAAAAATGCCGATAAAAATCTACTCTTGGCTACTCTCTAAATTGCATTGCACTATCTGTTCACCAGCTGAGGGTGAAGAGCATTGTATATTAAAAGATTTTCATTGTGTAATAATGTGAATACCAGCAGCAGTAATTATAAAATCAATAATTCGTAATAAATATGTCCTCCTTATATAATTACTAAATGACTGCAAAACCAATATTATGCACTAGTTAGAATGGAATAGGTTGCTGTTAAAGACTTTCTATATTATACATTATTGTTCAAATCTTAAACACTCTTGGTCAAATGAAGCAAAGCTTCACTCTCATCAGAATTAAACTAAATACTATTTCTTTAGAAGCTACTAAAAAGTATATATGATTCCTGGTGAAAATAATTATTAGATTAAAATATCTGTCTTCAACATGACTATGTGTGTGGTATCTCTCCTGCCTCCTTTGTTTTGTATTGAATCATGTTATGATATTTTTCTCAATAAAGAGATATGTATCCCCATTCATCTGCATCAGGAATCCATCTAATTGCCATTTTTCTTGTCACATAAATAAAACCAAACCCATATGAAACTTTTCATTAGCCCTTATGTTTAAATTCAAAGCATAAGAGAGCATGTTCCTGCTAGAGGAAAACCAACCAAGTTCCTTTCCTGTGAAAAGGGAGTATGTTTTTGGTCCTTGATAGCATCACTTCTGCATTGTCGACAACCCTTGAGGTTATTGAAAAGGGCTCACTGCTGTCTCCTACTGGTCTGACCAGCTGCCAAGGCTGAGCACTCACCAGAGACACCACTCAGGTTAGAACACAGTGCCTTTGCCATCAGATGATGTTGGATTAGTCCCCTAACTCTGTGCATCATCTCTACAATTCCCCAAGGAGTATTTAATGTATGTGTTTGTTAACTTCCTACTGTATGTATAGCCAGATTTGTGCCAGGCAATATGAGAAAAAAAAAACAAGAAACAAAGGCAAAATGTGGTTCTTAGCTTCGGACCATTTGTTTGGTAATTGGGGATATAAGCATTTCATAAATATTCTAGAGGAAATTTTTTTTATGTCACAGATTCTGTGATGATGGTCTTGGGCCTTATGAAGATAATATTGATTAGCCCACCTAAGGAGAACTCTTGTACGTGACCACATGATACAGAAAAATCTGATTGATATATACCAGGCTAATGTCAAAATCAAAATGGATCCTGTGGGCTACAACTCCAATATGTAAAATGGATTCCATATATCTAGGGCTTAGTTCTCTGACCACTCAGTTCTAACCTGAGTGCACACACTCTCCCTCTCTCGATATATATGTGTGTACATATACACACACATACGTATACACCCATATATGTAATACACGTGTGTGCGTGTGTTTCTTTAAAGAACTGGCTCACATGATTGTGGCGGCTGAGAAGTCCAAAATCTGCAGGACAGGCCAGCAGACTGGACATCCAAGGGAGAGTTGATAATGCAGCTCTAGTCCAAACACAGTCTGGAAGGAAAATTTCCTTGGAGGACCTCAGTCTGTTCCTCTTCTGGAATTCAGCTAATTGGATGATGTCTACCCATATTATGGAGGGTAATCTCCTTTACTCAAAATCTATTGATTTAAATGTTAATCTTACATTTAAAAAAGATACCTTCACAGCAACATCCAGACTGGTGTTGGTATTTGTGATACACAAATACCAAATATTTGTGTATCACATCTTAGCCAAGCTGACACACAATATTAACTATCACATATATCTCCCCAGTAAAGAATTCATTAGTTGGAGGGACTTTTGGCGCTAATTCTTGTCCAAACTCTTTATTTTATAGATGAGAAAAAAAAAGAACAAGAGCTTTTGCATAGCTCCTTGTAATCTACATGATACCTCATATAGTTTCTGTTCATTTGATCTGTTTCATTCAACAAACATATAGCAAGAGCTATATGTCCCTATTTGGGGACAGTACACTAATAAAGCTTTTTTTTTATTAAATGGCTATTTGGCACCAGTTTTTGGAATTAAAATAACAAATCTTTAATATTTGTAAGTTTCAGTCCAACAATTCTATTTCTAATAATTTAGACTATAATAATACATATACATATACCCAAAAATGTATCTGCAAGCATTTACATTGCAGTACTTTTGTCACAGATTTAAAAATGGAAACAATGCATATGTTTATCAATAAAGGATCAGTAATTATGGAACAGCTCTACTCTAAACCACCATGGAGCAACTATTAAGAAATGTGAGATTATAAATGGGAGCTAAGCAATGCATATGCGTGGTCATGCAGAATGACTTAATAGACAGTGGAGGCTCAGAAGGGGGCATTTGGGACAGGAGTGTGGGCTGAAAAATTACATATTGGGTACAATGTACACTATTCAGGTGCCGAGTATTATTAAAAGCCTAGACTTCTCCTCTATGCACTTCATCCATGTAACAAAAAACCACTCGTACCCCATATCTGCTTAAAAAAAAATTTTTAAAAGAAACGTAAGGATAACTTATACATTCTCAATAGGAAAGAGCTCCAAGATACATTTTTAAGCAAACAAGAAGTCACAGAATAATATATGAAGTATGATCTCTCATTTTAAAAATAAAGGTATGTGCATATGTTTACATATATGCAAAAGAATAAGAAAAATACTATCAGGAGACATACCAAACTCTTTATGGTGGTTATCAGGAGAAAGAAAAATGGAGTGTAAGTTAAAAATATTTGTGTTTCAATTTATATATCTCTGTATTTTTTCAATCATTTAAAATTATTGTTATATGTAACTAGTTTATTCACTCTTATCACTATATAGCATTCCATTTTACAAATACATACAGATAAAATATTAAGTGAAAAAAGGAGAATAGAAATACATACAGTATAGTTCCATTTTTATAGGGTTAGGTGCAAACAAAACCAAACTATATTGTTTAAGAATACATACATAATTGGTGAAACTATAAAGAGAAAGAAAAATATAATTACCACAAAAACTAGGATAGTGGTTTGCTCCAGGAAGGAGGGAGGAGATTTTTATTTAAAAGATATAATAGAGTGGGGAGTTTCTGGTTAGCAAATGCTCTATTTCTTCATTCGTATTGCAGTTTCTAGGTACTGGTTCTGTAATTATTAGTTAAACTGACTTAGATATTTAATGTACTTTTCTGTCCACATGATGTATTTCACGGTAGCATCCACAAAATTATAATTGTGTAATACAAACAAGAGAACAAACTAAAAATGAATCATTGTTTACAAAATTAATATAAATATAAAATGGGGATAAATAGGATAAGTTAGAGATTTTTTCATAATATGGCATAAAAGAAGTTCATAGATTTGTAATAACATCAAGAGAAAAGAATTTTGCCTAGCAAAAGAACAAACAAACAAACAAACAAAAAAATTCAAGGTAGTAATAAGAACAGTTTTTTAAATGTATTTAATTTTACAGGACTTAAAGTATTTTTGCATATGGGCATCATTTGGTTTTCAAAAATATGTTTACAAATGAGACGCAGAGACTCAGAGAATCAGAGACATTGTGTGAAAGCCTAGCCTAAGGGTGGGGAACCTGCAGCCTCAAGGCCCATGTGGCCCTCCAGATCCCCAAGTGTGGCCCCTGAACAGAATCCAAACTTCACAGAACAAATCCCTTTATTAACATGCTTCTGTTTCTCCTTGCCCAGCAGTGATTCCTGGGGTGCAAGAATGCTGCTCTACTGCCCCTTAACAGCTGGCTGTATCCTAGAGGGTGAAAAACAGTTGTTAATGGTGCCCCAGGCTCAACAATTATGGTTTTCTACAAACAGATACTGAATATTAGCAGAAATAACACCCATTTTTTGATTGCATAACAAAATCATAAAATATGCAAAACAATTATGTGCCATATTTTTGGTATTTAATTAGTATAATATTAAATTAAATTCTACTGCATAATGGTAAACATTACCATAATTTATAAAGGTTTTTTTTGGTAATCTTAGTCAGTTATTTGCTTTATATACATTATCACATTTAATCCCCACATAATCTTCTGAAATTGTTATTATCCCTAGTTTACAGAGGATGGAACTGAGGCAAGAGATTTGGAAAAAGTGGCTCATAGTAGGTGACAGAGCTGCCTCCCACCCCAGGTCTGTCTGTATGCAAAATTCAAGCTGTGGCCTTCTACATTAAGAATCCCCAACAACAAATGCTGGCGAAGATGTGGAGAGACAGGAACACCCTTACACTGGTGGGACTGCAAATTAGTGCAACCTCTGTGGAAAAGAATTTGGAGATAACTCAAAGAGCTAAAAATAGAAATACCATTCGATCCAGCAATAGCACTATTAGGCATCTACCCAAAAGAGCACAAAACATTCTATGATAAAGACATCTGCACCGAATGTTTATGGCAACACAATTCACTATTGCAAGGATGCGGAAACAACCCAAGTGCCCGTCAATCCATGAGTGGATTATTAAAATTTGGTATATGTATACAATGGAATATTACTCAAACATAAGAAACGACAGTGATCTAGAACCTCTTATACTTTCCTGGATTAAACTTAAGCCCATTTTCCAAAGCGAGGTAGCACAAGAGCAGAAGAATGGGCTCCACTTGTACTTTTCATCAAATTGGTACTAACTGATCAACATTAGGGTGCTCACATGGCAGTAATACTCTCCAGGAATTAGAGGGATGGGGGGAACCCGCATCTAAAGGACATGAGGAGCATTGTAGCGGGGAAGGGCATGACTTTAACCCTCGCCTGGGTAAGGCAAAGACATAAAGTGTAACTATAATGTTTGCAACATCATAATACCCTGAAATAAAAAAAAAAAAAGAATCCCCAACTCTTTGAAATACAGTCTACATTATCCATAAAACACGGTGTGATGGACTGAATTGTGTTCCCCCAAAATTCATACGCTGAAACCGTAATTCCCAATGTAATGGTATTTGGAGATAGAATCTTTAAAGAGGTAATTAGTTAAGATTAAATGAGGTCACATGGGTGGGTGCTAATCCCATATGACTAGTGTCCTTATAAGAAGAGGGAGAGATACCAGGAATGTGTGGGCAAAAAGAAAAGGCCATATGTGGCCACAGTGAGCAGCCCGCCATCCGGAAGCTAAGAAAAGAGACCTCAGGAAAAACCAAACCTGTTGACAACTGACATCAGACTTCCTGATTCCAAGACTGGGGGAAAATGAATTACTGTTGTTTAAGCCACCCAATCTGCACTATCTTGTTATTGCAGTTCTGGCAAAGTAATACACACAGTATTAACACATTTTTTAAGTGTTGATCCTAATTTCACATATGTTTATGCTCTCTCTCTTTATTTATTTATTTTTTTTGTGCATGTGCGTGTGTGGGTAAAATAAATACATACAAAGCAAGAAGAGCTAATATTTTTAATACAAGGGTATTTTAATTTAAAATCTATTTCATGGAAAATAATTCAAGCATTATAGAAGTGTGTATAGTGAAACATAATTCTCTCACTCACCTTTATGCCAAGAATCTTTCCCCAGACTATCCCGTTAATCTTTTCCTGCTTATATTATCAGATATATTCTATGCATACCCGAATGTGTAGTGTGTGTGTGTTTACTAAAGTGTAAAGACATTATTTATATGTTTTCTTCTTTTGCATTTTAATTAAGCCAATGTCGAAAATAATTCAATAATAAATACATTGTTTTAGGGCTATATTAAAGTTTTAAACAAAGGTAAAATAGTAAAACAGCATTGAAGCATACGAAGAAATAGAAACAAACATTAGTCTTATGTTAACTCCTCCCAACACCACATTGTGTTCCTCTTAGTCATTTCCCTGTTATTTTTATTTATTTATTTATTTTTTTGAGACAGAGTCTCACTCTGTTGCCCTGGCTAGAGTGAGTGCCGTGGCGTTAGCCTAGCTCACAGCAACCTCAAACTCCTGGGCTCAAGTGATCCTATTGCCTCAGCCTCCCCAGTAGCTGGGACTACAGGCATGCGCCACCATGCCTAGCTAATTTTTTCTATATATATTTTTAGTTGTTCAGATAATTTCTTTCTATTTTTTTTAGTAGAGAAGGGGTCTCGCTCTTGCTCAGGCTGGTCTCGAACTCTTGAGCTCAAACAGTCCGCTCACCTTGGCCTCCCAGAGTGCTAGGATTACAGGCGTGAGCCACCTTGCCCGGCCTCCCTGTTATTTATTCCTGTATTTCTTATGCAATAAGATGTGCTGACGTGTCTTGATTCATACATTTCAGACAGTATATCTGTTGACTGTTCTTATAGGACATGAAGCTTCAATTCTCTTCAAACAACTCCTATTTACCTTTATTCATTCTCCCAGTGTGAATATTTATTTAATTATAACACCAAATTTATAAAATAAATAACCTAAATTAAAAAAAAATAGTTACAACAATAGACAGAGTTTAATTAGAATTCTGCAAATATTGTTCACTAGGCAAGTATTTTACTATAACTTTTCTTAGAACACTTTGTTGTTATTGGAGTTATAATATTAAGTGATTTTATTTTCATAATTTTCTATTTATCCATATTTTTCCACAAAAGTGTCATACACCTATCAACAATTTTCTCCAGATGCACAGACATAACACATAATCTGCCAATTTCTCCCTTCCTTCCCTCCTTCCTTCTCTCCTTCCTTTTTGTTTCCTTTTATATATATATGAATCTATTCATCTATCTCTCTTTCTCTCTCATCTACCTGTGTATCTATCTATCTGTCTAGAGACAATCTTTATTATACCTGCTACATTCAAGAGTAGTTTCTCTTTAGGCCTCTATTCTGGAACTTCTGTTTGCTATTTATTCATTGCGGAATTCCTATTTCTTATCTCACACCTTTCTTCACTTTGACCTCTTTTTATTAGTGCTCGTCTTCTAACATGTGCCCAAGAAGGTGCAAGGGACATACATGTTTTGAGTCCTTACCTGTCTTCAGACGTCCCTTGCTATTGAGGATTTAAAATAGCTTAAAATAATTTTCACACAGGTCTTTGAAGCCTTTCCTCCACTATCTGCTAGTCTCCAGTGTTGTTTTTGAAAAGTTTAACTTACTCAAGTCCCTTTTCTTACATGTGCCATATTCCACACCCTAGTTTAATCGATTCTCTTCATCTCTGATGTGTCATAATTTTTCAGTGTTGTGCTTCATTGCACTGATGTCTAATCCTTACTCAGAGAAAATTGTCATATTCTTCAAGCTTGTAACTATTGGATTGGAATATTTCTAAGAGTCTTCTTCCTTGACAAGATAGCACAGTTTGCAATAACCTTTTAAGAATCAAGTCCTATGCAACTATTCAAAAGTATTATGAATAGTTATAGATAGGAAAGACTTGTACAGGATGTGCACCTTTCACCTCTCACAAAAATCAACTCACAGTGGATAACAGACTTAAACCTAAGGCATGAAGCTATAAGAATTCTAGAAGAAAATGTTGGAAAAACTCTTATAGACATTAGCCTAGGCAAAGAATTTGTGAAGAAGACCCCAAAGGCAATCACAGCAACAACAAAGATAAATAAATGGCACCTGATCAAATTAAAAAGCTTCTGCAAGCAAAGGAAACTATCATGAGAGCAAACAGACAACCTACAGAATGGGAGAAAATATTCACGTTACACATTCGATAAAGGGCTGATAACTAGAATCTATATAGAACTTCGGAAAATCAGCAAGGAAAAAATCAAACCACCCTATCAAAAAGTGGACAAAGGACATGAACAGAAACCTTTCAAAAGAAGATAGACTAATAGCTAACAAGCATATGAAAAAATGCTCAACATCTCTAATCATCAGGGAAATGCAAATCAAAACCACAACGACATAGCACTCATCTCCAATGAGAATAGCCTTTGCCAAAAAGTCCCAAAACAATAAATGTTTGGGGACAAAGAGATAGGAACACTCATACACTGCTGGTGGGACTGCAAACTAGTGCAACCTCTGTGGAAAGCAAAATGGAGATACCTTAAAGAGCTACGAGTAGAACTACCATTTGATCCAGCAATCCCATTACTGGGCATCTACCCAAAAGAACAAAAGACATTTTATAAAAAAGACACCTGCACTAGAATGTTTAAAGAAGCACAATTCACAATTGCAAAGATGTGGAAACAACCCAAGTGCCCATCAATACATTAGTGGATTAATAAAATGTGGTATATGTATACCATGAAGTTCTATTCAGCCACAAAAAACAATGGTGATATAGCACCTCTTGCATTCTCTGGGAAAGAGCTGGAACACATCCTACTAAGTGAAGTATCCCAAGAATGGAAAAGCAAGCACCACATGTACTCATCATCAAATTGGTTTTAACTGATTAACATTTAAGTGCATATATAGTAATAACATTCATCAGGTGTCGGGCAGATGGGAGGGGGGCGGAGGGGATGGGTATATACACACCTAATGGGTGCAGTGCGCACCATCTGGGGGATGGACATGCTTGAAGCTCTGATTCGGGTGGGGCAAGGGCAATATACGTAACCTAAACATTTGTATCCCCATAATATGCTGAAATAAAAAATAATAAAAAAATTACACTGAAGTCAAAAAACTATTTTCTTTTTTTTTTAAGTTATGACAATTCCTAGCTTCTATCAATTTATATACTACTCAGTTTAGTAACACTAACTACCGTTAGAAACAAAACCTCTTATCTCAGTGGCTGAACACGGCAAAAGTTTATTTTTTGCTCTAGGCAATTGCGATGTAGGTGTTTGTCAGCCTTCTACATGGTATTCAAACATCCAGGGTCCATTTATGATGGGAGAACTAAAGAAGGGGCATACACTAGACACTTTAAGAACTTATAAAATACCCACATGGAAGAATTTTCCAGATCTTAGATGTAATCCCCATCTGCATATGCATCCCACCTTAGTCCAAAGGCAATGAATTAGTTGAATTGGGAAGTTAAAACCTGACTGTACCCACTGCTCCTTTTTCCTCTCCTCCAAGTCCACATGATTTGGGGGTGATTGCTAAAACTTTCATAGTGCTGTATGTATGTCTGTCTTTCAAGATTTGGATGTATGTGTGTGTATGTGTGTGTAGGGTGAGACAAGAAAAATATCTTTTGGTAAGACAAAAGAATGTCAAAACGTCTATTGGTAATACAAGAAAAATTTCCCCTATGTAGAGGCAGGAGACTGAGAAAGCTTCATTGTGGATCACGTGGCAGGAAGGAAAAAACCCATGTTTTGTCACTGTCTAGACAAACAGTGAAGTTCACACTAGACTGTGTTCTCCACCGCTCAGAGCAGAGCCAAAGGCATGCCCTGGCCCTGTAACCCGGAGAACATTTTCCTAATTTTAATTTCTTTATGATTTTGACCTGTATATGCTTCAAATTTCTATAACATTTAACATCTTTGGCATCAATTTTGCACTTGATATGGATTCCCTTCCTTGTTAGATATATTTTCAAGTACATGAACTGTCTGGATGTTTCTTAAAGGTCTTTACCTAAACATGCGTATATCCCCCATAACATCTAGCAAAATCTTTTGACAAAGTGGCTACCAAGTAACTTTTTTGATTAACTGATCAATTATTCTGAGCTCTTAGGAGACCCACTAAGAGGTTTTTTCTCCTCTAATACCAAATGCATATTGTCTTTTTCCAATACTACTTTTACAACTCTCTAACACCAACGGAGTGTTCAATTCTGACACTATCCACTTGGAGTTAGTGTCAGAGCCCATGAATTAAAGGGCTCAGTCCCATAAGGCTGTTCCCATTTCAGACACCGATCGCAGGTCTTGGACCACTCCTACTTCTGACTGACCAGCTGTAAATGAAGGGCCCCATGCCCCTCTCTTGGTCTTGATAATTCGCTAGAGCAACTCATAGAACTCAGGAAGGCACTTTACTTACATCTACTGATTTATTATAATGGTTACAACTCAGGAACAGCCAAACAGAAGAGATCCACAGGACAAGGTATGGGGGCAGGGGTGCACAGCTTCCACACCTTCTTCAAATGCCCCACTCTCCCAGCACCTCCATGTGTTCACAACCCAGAAACTCCCTGAACCCTGTCATTTTGGGGGTTTTTACAGAGGTTTCATCATGCAGGCATGATCAATTATTAACTCAATCTCTAACCCCTCTTCAATGGTTACAGGTGAGATTAAAAGTTCCAGGCTTCTAATTAAAGTTTGGTCATTCTGACAATCAGCCCCCATCCTGAAGCTATCTAGGGGCCTGCCAAGAGTTGCCTCATTATATATATCATGCAAATATTATATATGCCTAAAGTGAGAGAGAGAGAGAGGGAGAGAGAGGTGTATGTTCCTACAACTCAGAAAATTCCAAAAGATTTAGGAGCTCTGTGTCAGGCACCAGGGACAAAGACCAAGTATATATTTCTCACTGTGCCACACCCACCTCCTTCACTTGGTAAGTATGAGACAAGACATGATCCGGATATTGAGAAATCTGCTTTTCTGTGGTGAGGAAAGTGAATCTGTTTATATGCATGCTATAAACAAAACAGTATTTTTCTAATGGACAAAGAATACTTGGTAAATTAAAAGGCCTGCCACTGTGCTTTCATAATTCTTTTTCAGTCTTCAAAGTGAATAACATAGACTAGAGTAAGTAAATAAATAAGTAAATAAAACCAACAATAAAATTTTTATCACTTCTTTCTGTCTAGAAATATTATACATAATATATCTCTCATATTGTTATTATTTTTTTCTTTCTCTAGTTAATAATGTCATTCCCCCTATGGTGGAATAATCTACAGATGGGTATAACAAATGTTATTTTAAATGGAAGATTTTTTAAAAAATTGATCATTAAGTAAATAAATAAATAAATATCTATTTAGGTTAGATGTTAATGGACTGGAAGAACTAAAATGCTACCACACAATGTAAATGCATGGAACCTCATCCTTTCACTTGGAATTATCATTATTTCTTTTCTCAGGATTAAAGTTAGCTCTTCATTGACTATTAAAAAAGTCAAAATGGCAATGTTAAAATAGAAAAATACTTAGCTTTCTTCCTTAATGAAGGTCATGTAGCTGCATGAATAAAATGTGTGGGTTCATTAAAAATGGCTCCTCTAAATAGACAAGAATTTCTTTGCTTTGTTATAATATTAAAACCTGTGTCAAACATTTCTTCTAGCTTTAGAACAGCATTACTCTCTGACTCTATACTAAAAAAGATTCTATAAATAAAAGCTTTCATTAAGTTTTTATTTTTCACCTATTTAATACAGAACATTTACAAGGTTTTACTGGACTGCACTACTATGAAAATTAATCATTTTTATATTAAATTTTCAGATTGTCATTTATTTACTGGCCTGGGGCAAGACATCTTTTACTTTTCTTACCCAAGTATTAAAGAACTCCCATAGAGTAAATGAGTTTCTAATATTAGATATTCTAGAGAAATGAAGGAAAAAACTATTCTGTGAGCTGGAACATAAATGGTTTGTATATGTTAGGCTGTATTGAAATACACTCAAATGGAAGTCAGAAAACTTATCTTATAAAATGATTTTCTCCAGTAAAATGACAGGAGTTACAGAAGATTAACTATGTGGGTTCTTGGGATCTAGAGGTACATGAAAAAGATACCATGTCTTGGGTATTCTTTCACCTTAATTGTGCTTTCTTTTGGCATTACCTACCTTACTTCCATGAATGTACATGTGTCTGGGTTTGCATGTGTGTTTCCCTATTACAATCTTTTTTTTTTTTTATTTCAGCATATTATGGGGGTACAGATGTTTAGGTTACATATATTGCCCTTGCCCCCACCCCCGAGTCAGAGCTTCAAGCATGTCCGTCCCCCAGACGGTGCGCATTGCACGCATTATGTGTGTATATACCCATCCCCTCCTTCCCCCTCCCATCTGCCCAACACCCGATGAATGTTATTCCTATATGTGCACTTAGATGTTGATCAGTTAAAACCAATTTGATGGTGAGTACATGTGGTGCTTATTTTTCCATTCTTGGGATACTTCACTTAGTAGAATGGGTCCAGCTCTATCCAGGATAATACGAGAGGTGCTAGATCACCATTGTTTCTTACAGCTGAATAGTACTCCATGACAACCTTTTTTAAGAGGTCTTAATGTGTCATTCTTCTGGGAGGCTATAACTGGAGACTCATGTAAAATGTTGGCCCTTTCAATACTAAGACAAAGCATGTCAAGCATTTTTTTTTCCTGAATAGACTTTATTTTTTACAGGAGTTGAGATTTACAGAAACTTAGTAGAGATAATACAGAGTTTCCACATACTTCTCACTCAGTTTCCTCTATTATTAACATCTTACATTATTATGATGTATTTGTTACAATTAGTGATATATTATTATTATTAACTAAAATCTATATGTCATTCACATTCCCTTAGTTTTTACCTAATGTCCTTTTTCTGTTCTATAATCTCATTCAGGATACAGCATTACAATTAGTCATGCCTCCTTAAGTCCTGCTGGTCGTGACAATTTCCCATACTTTCTTTGTCTTTGGTAACCTTGACAGTTTTGACAAGTACTGGTCAGGTATTTTTCAGAATGTTGTTCAATTTGGATTTGTCTGATGATTTCTCATGATTAGACTGGAATTAGAGGTTTTGGGAGGAGGACTACAGAGGTAAATTGATATTGTCATCATATCATATCAAGACTATATATACTAGAAACATGACTTATCGTTGGTGATGTTGATTTTGTCCACCTGGCTGAAGTAGTTTTTGTCAGGTTTCTCAACTATAAAATTCCTCTTTTTGTCCCCTTTTATGTACTGTTTTCATTGGAAGGACATCATTATGAGCAGCCCACACTTGAGTGGGGAGGTAGGCTAACGCTCCCTAGTGGCAGAGTAGCTACATAAATTATTTGTAATTCTTCTACATGAGAGATTTCTCTCTTTCCTGATTTGTTTGTTTATATAATATATTATTTAAATCATATGAATCCATGGTATTTAATTTATACTTTGGGTTATAACCTAACATTACTTTATTTATTTTCTTCTTCAAGTTCATCCAGAAATAGCCATTGAGAGTTCTTTTAGTTGACTCCTATTTTCCTTTTATGTTTACCCTCATCCTTAGGGATCGCTCTTTTTTAGCACTTCTTTTATTTCTGGCATTTTGAGTTGCTCCCAGATCATCTTGTATATTCCCTGCCCCCATCTGCACATCAGCCATGTTTCCCACGAGCCCTGATTCCTTTTACTGGAGAATGACGTTAGAGACCAAGATCTAGACAGTAGGTGTGCTCATTTCTACTGGCATGTCCTTGTTTCTAGGCCTCCTCAGAGCAAGGAAACGTGTGTGTATACAAGCTCATGTAAATACACATATCTATAAATATTTCTATATGTAATTATCTGTATCTATAGTAAAGTAAATATTCATAAATGTTCATACTGATATCTCCAACCCTGATACATTGCTGTCTGTATCATTCTAGCCTTCTCATACTTACCAACCTCTATTCCAAGAGTGAAATCCCCACCTCCCACCACCATTTGATTAACTGTTCATTCTCTTTTGCTATTTATAGCAGAATCGGAATCGTTAACCCCTATTCCTGTGAGAAACAATTTTACCAACTAGTTCAGTACTTATGTGCTGCTTCGTTTGGCTTTAGTTATACACTCTCATCACTTCTAATGTTGCTTAGGTCAGCACATCCTCCCGAACGTGTGCCTTTCAGTGAGGTTTTTGATACATTTGCAATACAGTTAAATTATTTGCCACATTCTGCATTTTATCCTGTGATTCCTCTGACCTTATACATGATTGTGTTAGTATGCATGCTTTAAGGTCCACTCTTGTGTTGTAAAGTTCAATGGGTTTTGACAAATGCATAGCATCGTGTGTCCCATATTACAGCACCATACAGAATAGTTTAACCACCCTAAAAAAACGCTTGTACTTCAACTTTCTCCTCCTTACGTCCTTCCTCTGAACCACTGCAACATTTGATCTTTTTACAGCCCGTATACATTTACCTTCTGCAGAATGTCATATAATTGTAATCATATTGATAGTATGTAACATTTTCAGACTGGCTTCTTTCCCTTGGAAATAGGCACTTAAGATCTATTCATTTGTTTTCTTAGCTTGAAAGCTCTTTTTTTCCACATCACTGAATAATATTCCAGCATACCGGTGTACCAGAGTGTGTATCCATACACCTAGTGAATGACTGGTTGCTCCCTTTTTTCACACTTATTAATAAAGCTGTTTTGCACATTTCCATAAGGGTTTTTGTGTGGACATAGTTTTGAAATCACTTGGGCAAATACCAATGAGTGTGATTGCTGAATGTCATGGTAAGACTATATTTAGCTTTGTAAGAAACTGCCAAATTGTTTTCCAAATTATCTGTACCATTTTGTGTTCCAACAAGTAATGAATAAAAATTCCTGTTACTGTGCTTCCTTGGTAGCAATTGGTAATGTCAGCAGGTTTTGGATTTTAGCCATTCTAACAGGTGTGTGGTAGTATCCCATTGTTTTTTTTTTTTTTTTAAATTTGAAATTCCCTAATGGCAAATGATGTTGAAGATCCTTGCATATGTCTGTTGCCACATGCATGTCTTCTTTGGAGAAATATCTGTTTATATCTGTTACATATTTTTTAATTGTGTTGTTCATTTTCTTATTGTTGAATTTTAAGTGTTCTTTTGATGTTATAGATAACATTCACTTCTCAGATACACATTTTGCAGTATTTTCTCTCATCTTTGGCTTGTCTTTTTATTCTCTTAATAGTGCCTCTCACAGAGCAGCAGTTTTTAAAGTTAATAAACTCTTATTTCATCAATTTTTCTTTCATTGGTCATACTTTTGGCCTTTGTTTGAAAACTCATTGCCAAACCCAAGATCACCTATATTTCTATGTTTTCTTCTAGAATTGTCACAGTTTTTTTTAATTTTACTTAATAGTCAAGTTAATTTTTCAAAATGGTCGATCTGTCTAGATTCATTTTTTAAAAATTTCGACCTCCAATAGTTCAGTGCCATTTTTTCAAAAAGACTACCCTGATTTCATTGACTTTTCTTTGCTCTTTTGTTTAAGGTTAATTGACTACAATTACTTAGGTCCGTTTCTGGGCTCTCCGTTCCATTTCATTGTTCTATGTGCTCATTCTTTCACCAATACCATAGTGCTTTGATTATTAGCTTTATAATAAGCCTTCAAATTGGGTAATGTGAATCCTCAAACTTTGTTCCTCATTTTCAATCTTGTGTTGGTTATGCTTTGTCTTTCACCTTTTCTGTATAAATTTTAAACCAATATGTTGCTATTAACAAAACAACTGGCTGAGATTTTGATAAGGATGTACAGATTAAGTTGGAAGGAATTGACATCTTTACAATATTGTGTCTTCCAGTCCAGGAGTATTATATATCTTTCCATTTATGTGGATGATCTTTGATTTATTCCCTCTGAGTTTTGTAGTTTTATACATACAAATCTTGTAGATATATTGTTAGATTTATACCTATTTATTTATTTATTTACTTATGTAAGATTGTAAATAATATTCTCTTAAATTTCAAATTCCAATTGATTATCGCTGGTATATAGGAAAACAACTTAATTTTATATATTGACCTTGTATGTTGTGATATTGCTAGACTTGTTTACTAATTTCTGGGAGTTCAATTGTCAATTCTTTTGGATTTTCTATGACTAGATAACCTGAGAGAAAAGATAGTTCTATTTCTTCCTTCCCAATCTGAATATCTTTTATTTCTTTTTTTCTCTTATTGCACTAACTCATACTTCTAATCTGACATTAAGTAAGTGATGAGAGATGCTTCATTCTCTGTCTGAGAAAGTGAAATGTCCAGTTTCTCACTATTAAATGTATTGTTAGCTGTAGAATACCTACAATAGACAATTTGGGGACACAGCGTAAAGAAGTGAGGTAATTTTAAATCTTTCCGAATTCTCGATTTTTATAAAAAAGAGAGCCATGAGAATAATAAAACTAGATATCTATGGACATTTACAAAATATTGGGTGACAAAATAGTTCCATTAACCCCCAAATATGTGCAGGAACAGCATTGTATCGGCTTCTCGACGAGAGTAAGTGGAGAGAAGACAAAAAGGGCATCTAACTGCTCTATAAAGAGGAAAACCCCCAAATATCCAGCACATATTTACTGGGAATGATGTGAACAATCTAATAACACACAAAACTGCATCGGCCAACTGCATATGCAATTTGCAGGTGAATGCAAGAGGATTAAGAAAAAATCTCAAAGGTTTGGAGCTGCCTGAGTGCTATGAGCACTCAACACAGATTTAATGAAGCTTTGTTAAAGAACAAAGTTCTACGTTGAAAGAGAAGCTCTTGAGAGTAGGACCCAAATGAGCAGGGCAGTGATACGAGGGGCAAAAGAAAAAGAATTTGTGAATAAAGTCGGGGGAGGGGAGTAGAGGGGACAGATCTCAGAATGTCTGTGGTTACATATTTTCTATTATATTACTTCCCTAAAGCAGAAGAGGGATCTCTAGAGCCACGAAGCTAGAAAAGCTATCCTAGTTCACCTCCCAATTCTGAAAGAAAAACAATTTCAGTTTTAAAAAAGGAATAGAAAAGATAGCAGTAAAATATCTTTGAATGATCTTTAAGAATAAAAGGGAATAAGATTCAGCATAATGTCCATGGAGACAATAAATGCATGCCGGAAGAAATGCCATCAAAACAGATTTTTAAATACTTTAAAATGAGATAAAAATAAATTAAGAAAATGATAGAAACTATGAAAGAAAAGCACAATTCAAAATTAGAAAAACCCAGAAATTAGCTGATTAGATAAAGATTTATAAAAGATTTGCCAAAACTCAGGAAAAATAAATAAATAAAACATCTCAGAAATAAAAACTAACATGGAAAGTAAACAAAAGTGAGTGAACGGAATGAATCATGCCTTTGTATAAAAGATGGAAAGTCAGACATTAAAAAACATGAAGAGAGAAACAATTTGAGAGAAAGTAATAAATGTAGACAAATATAGAAATTACTAAATATAAAAAATAGAAATAGTTTAACATACATATGAAAATAGTTCCTAAAGGGGTAAAAATTAGGAAATGGGATAGAAGAAGCCTAAAAATTGATAATTCCATTATATATTCCTGAAAAAAAACAAACAGAACTTGAAATTACAAATTAAAAGGCATGTTTTATACTGGAGAAAATTGGTTCAGAACATATTCTAGTAAAAGTATCGATTTTTAAAGGAAAGAAAAAATTATTCGGGAAGTCAGACACACACAAAATAAAGTCAATTAAAGGAAAGGATTACTGGCATTTCTTCAGTCCCCTGACGGCAATATTTTAAGACACAAATAGTAGAGTAACATATTTATGAAAGTAAATGTGAACAAGAGATCTCATATCCAGTCAAACTGACTTTTAAGTATGAAAAATATAGAACAATGATTGTGAATATGTAAAATTTCAGTTTATATTTTTACCATGAGTCTTTTGAGGAATCTACCAGACAGATATCATTCTTAAAAAAACCCAAAATGACTAAAGATACAACATCATAAGAACTAGGAAAATATTCCAAAAGATAAATAAAGAAGGAAAGATAAAATTAGAAATTAACCACATTGTAGATCCTGATGAATTAATAAATCAAGAAAAATCATTATCAATGGCTGCTATTATAACAAAATGTGAAAGAATCAGACATTGCACAGCTCCTCTGATAAATAATACATAATGCAATCTCTAAAGTATTTTTGCCCCAAAACATTGAGCCTGAATGTGATCAAGTCTCTTGATCTAACTCCAATTTACAGAAAATTCAAGGAATAAAAGTACATGTTGAATAGCACTGGGATGCAATCAGCAAATCCATAATGTGGCAAATTCTACAAAGCAAAAAATCTAATAAATACTGGATGAATATTTATTGATATGAAGAAGTTACTGTTAATATTTTTAAGTTTTAAAATGGTATTAAATTTAGAGTTTTTTAAAAATTTCTATTTTTTTAATATTTTATTGTATTTTTTGTATTTTTTAATTCCAAACATGGGGGTACAAATGTTTTTGGTTACATGGATTGCTTTTGTACTGCTTGAGTCAGGGATATAAGTGTGACCATCACCCAGATAGTGTTCATTGTACCTGCTATGTAGGTTTTGGCCCATCCCCTCCTCCTTCTCCCCTCCTGCTTGATTTCCCTTGAATTTTACTTCCTTCTGAGCACATGTGTGCTCATTCGTTAGTTCCAATTTAATAAGTGGTTATGTGTTGTGTTTATTTTTTTATTCTTTAGATACTTCACTTAGGATAATGGTCTCTAGCTCCAGCCAAATTGTTGCAAAAGGCATGAATCCGTCTTTTTCATGGCTGAGTAGTATTCCATGGTATACATATACCACATTTTGTTAATCCACTCATGAATTGATCCGCATTTGGGTTGATTCCATATCTTTGCAATTGTGAATTGTGCTGCAATAAACATTTGAGTGCAGGTATCTTTTTGGTAAAATGACTTCTTTTCCTTTGGGTAAATACTCAGTAGTGGGATTGCTGGATCAATTGGTAGGTCTACTTTTAGTTCTTTGAGGAATCTCCATCCTGTTTTCCATAGAGGCTGTACTAATTTGCAGTCCCACCAACAGTGTGTAAGCATTCCTTTCTTTCTGCATCCATACCAGCATCTATTGTTTTGGGACTTTTTAATGAAAGCCATTCTAACTGGGGTAAAGTGATATCTCATTGTGCTTTTAGTTTACATTTCCAGATGATTAGTGGTGAGCCTTTTTTTTCTATGTTTATTGGCCATTCATCTATCTTCTTTTGAAAAGCTTCTGTTCATGTCTTTTGCCCACTTTTTAACGAGGTTGTTTTTTTCTTGCTGCTTTGCGTAGATTCTGGTTATTAACCCTTTATTGGATGTATAGGTTGCAAATATTTTCTCCCATTCTGTAGATTGTCTATTTGCTCTGTTGATTATTTCCTTAGCTTTTCAGAAGCTTTTTAATTTAAAAAAATCCAATTTATTATTTTTGCTTTTGCTGTGACTGCCATTGGGGTCTTCTTCATATATTCTTTGTCTAGGCTGATATTTAGGAGAGTTTTTCTAACACTTTCTTCTAGTATTCTTATGGTTTCATGCCTTACATCTAAGTCTTTCATCCATCTCGAATTAATTTTTGTGAGTAGTGAGAGATATGGATCCTGTTTCATTCTTCTGCATGTGGCTATCCAATTTTCTCAACATCATTTATTTTATTCTATTTTATTTTATTATTTTATTTTATTTTTTTGAGGCAGAGTCTTGCTCTGTTGCCCAGGCTAGAGTGCTGTCAGCCTAGCTCACAGCAACCTCAAACTCCTGGGCTCAAGCGATCCTACTGCCTCAGCCTCCCGAGTAGCTGGGACTATAAGCATGTGCCACCATGCCTGGCTAATTTTTTTATATTTTTAATAGAGATGGGATCTTGCTCTTGCTCAGGCTGGTCTGGAACTCCTGAGCCCAGGCAGTCCTCCTGCCTCAGCCTCCCAGAGTGCTAGGATTACAGGCAGGAGCCACTGTGCCCAGCCATTTATTGAATAGGAATATATTTAACCAAGGAGGTGAAAGATCTCTACAAGGAGAACCATGAAACGCTGAGGAAAGAAATCGCAGAAGACACAAAGAATTGGAAAAACATAACATGCACATGAATCAGTAGAATCAACATTATCAAAATGTCCATTCTACCCAAAGTGATTTATCAATTCAGTACAGTCTCCATCAAAATACCAGTGTCATATTTTACAGATCTAGAAAAAAGAATTCTACGCTTTGTTTGGAACCAGAAAAGAGCCCAAATAGCCAAATCGATCTTAAGCAAAAAGAACAAATCTGGAGGCATCACATTGCCAGACTTCAAACTATACTATAATACAAGGCTATACTAATTGAAACAGAATGTTATTGGAACATGAAAAATTAGAGATATAGACCAATGGAACAGCACAGGGAACCCAGGTATAAAACCATCTACATACAGCCAACTGATCTTTGACAAAGAAGCCAATGATATATACTGGGGAAAAATTCTTATTTTTTCATGTATAGCTTACTAATATTTACCATTGAAATGACAAATGCCTGAGATTTGATTCAATGTAAACTTGTGGGGGAAGTGTGTGGAGGAATAGATGAGACCCATTTGGCCATGACTTGAACCTGAATGGTAAATATATGTGAGTTCATTATTCTAGTCTCTCTACAAAAAAATAAAAGCAAATAAATTAATAAAAATTTAGAAAACCCAAACTACTGTGATTGGAGGAACTTTAGGAGTTGGGTACTATTTCGTGATTATAGCTCTGATGCCTGATAAGCTCTCAAATATATTGAATTAAAAACAAAAAGGTTTGGGGAGGTGGCATTCCTATGTTAGTTATGATTATGTTCTATGAAGCAACTAAGTGGAATTCTACTACATCCTTCTCAGCTTGACCATCATTCAAATATTTCAAAGCACATATTACCCTTTTCTCAGTGCCAAAACCTTTCTACTTTCTCATTTGACGTGTGCCCTTGTAATTGCTTTTTTTCTGGATGCAATCCACTTTGACAACTCGCCTTTTAAAATATGTTTGCTTATAGCTAAACACAGAAATTTTTCCCCCTTTAAAGTAGAATATAGTTAAACTATTTTTTTTTTTTTTTTGAGGCAGAGTCTGACTCTGTTACCCTGAGTAGAGTGTCATGACGTCAGCCTAGCTCACAGCAACCTCAAACTCCTGGGCTCAAGCGATCCTCCTGCCTCAGCCTCCCACATAGCTGGGACTACAGGCACACATCACAATGCTCGGCTGATTTTTCTATTTTTAGTAGAGATGGGGTCTTGCTCTTGCTCAGGCCGGTCTGGAATTCCTGAGCTCAAGTGATCCTCCTGCCTCGGCCTCCCAGAGTGCTAGGATTACAGGTGTGAGCCACCACACCTGGCCAAACTATTATTTTTTTATCTGTATATAATACTTATAATCATGCCCTCCAGTATTGCTTTTTTTTTCTTGTAGTGGTTGTTTCAGACTAGGTGTACTCAAGATTACAAACTACTCGTTCCTTTCATTGGTTCTTGAATATGAAGAAACCAGCAGCACGCACAGATCTCATAATCAAGCAGCCACCATCTATATTTCTGAAATATTTAATGTTTACATAAAGTGACATTTTAAAAAAATCAATAATTATTAATTTCAAAAGAGAGATGAAGCTTAGTAAAGCATATATTCTCAAGTGAGAATTTCATGAACACTAACTGCATAACTCTAAAATTTACTATGTGTACTTTCCTCGGGAAGCAGAAAATGCATCCAGTATAATTTTTGAACAGTGAAATCCATTTATTTATTACCAATTAACGGTGAAGGTGGGAGAAGCAAACCAACAAATAAATAAAAATAAAAGAAGACAGAGACTCTCTTTCTGCCTTCTCCCTGTAATGTCTCTCATGCTCACTGATAGTTCAAATTCTCAGTGCCCTTTCAATATCATTTTAGATTCAGTTCACTTGAAGTCTTTCTTGGCCACACTAGCCTATGAAAACCTATTGTTTAGAGTTGGTTCAGTACCACAAAATTTTCCTCATGATTCCATAGGTTATTAAATTAATCTGTAGTGGTTATATACGTTCATATCTGGTTCCCCAGTGAGAACAGGAGCCCTTTCAGGGCAAGATCACCTAGTGACTTACCTGGCTAAGCATATACATCAACATTCCAGGCCCAAAACTCCTGGCTTATCAACCTCTGCATCTTTTTTCCTTACATATTCCCTTTGCTCTAATCAAACTCATTTACTCACCAACAATTAATTATATCTTATGGATGCATTCCTGTCCCTAAATGTTGCCCCAGTATTCTTTTTTCTGCTTATGTAAGTCTGATCCACAAGCTCATCTATCTATCCTATCCCAGAAGACCTTTTCATTGTATCGCACAGAATACACTACTATTGCAGTTATTGTCTCTGTAGAAATCAATTGTATATTTTTTTATTTTCTGTCATCTCTTGTGATTTTTAGTGTGTTTTGATTTAAATTTTCATGAAATTATATGTCACCTCAAAAATGCAAAGATCATTTCTTTGATTTGTTATATACTCCACATATTTAATACTGAGGAATAGACAATAAGTATGCAATTTGTGGTTGATAAGTTTAATTTCTTTAGCATGCAACATTTCACCAAAAAATGGTTGGATGACCAACCTCTCTAAATACACTGTGCAGAGAGGACAATGTTTAGAATACAGAAAAAGGGCGTTTGGTGAGGAGTGCAGAACAACCTCAAAGCAATAAAGGAGATGAGCAGAAGAAGAGAGATGATGGATTAACTCTTTTCCAAAGGTGACAAGAAGATACCCGACTTGACAGAGGAATATCCTTGATTTGTGGGAGAAATAGAAAATTACAGATAAAAATGTAAATACAACATAAACCCTGGCTGTATAATAGTAGAGGAAAATTGAATTAACCAAAAAGAAATTAGGAACCAACTTAACATTCTGATCATTTTAGTTAAAAAACTATCCTTGATTGCTTTCTTATCATTTACTTAGCATTTATTATGACCAATGCACTGTTACAGACACCATGGAGTTTCAAAGATGTATAAATCATTGTGTTTGTCTTAGAGGGGCTTACAATTTCCCAATGAGACACCAATGCCAACTCTGTCACTAACTTTCTGTCAAATCTTTGATTAGACATGTTTTCCTGCTCAGATTTCCATGTTCTTCAATAAAATGATGGGGTTGGACTAGATGAGTTTTTCTTCTCTAGCACTCCACAATTGGATGAAAGAAATGGTCCAGTCATTTTCCCTCTTAAGATACTTCTGCCCTTCCACGCCCCTGAACATTTGTTTGCTATCATAGACAAAGCTTTTAATACGAAACTGAGTCTGCTAAGAGGGTGGGATTTTCACATTCACCACACCTACTGCCTTGGAAGAAGGAAGCCTCTGGGAAGGCTAATTGAAGGACCTGTCATTCTACAGTCTTGGGCAAATGAAAAATTGGCTGATACCCAGTGGGTGGTGTGGAAGCCTGTGGGTGAGGCATTCAGGAGATTCAAGTGTTTTGGAAGCTGCCAAGAGCATCATGGTAGTTAATTCAGTAGCGGGAGCAAAGCCTGTGAAGGAAAGCCTTGTTGGAAAGAGAACCTTACCTGGTGGAAAGTAGATGTAGACCTGCAGTGTACAAGGAGAGGAAAAGTGTTGTTAGGGAGTCAGGATGCATCTGTTGGATTTCACATTAAAGTCTTTTCTCCCTTAACATACAATATAAACAAGAATTTTCTCAAACTTAATGCAAACTATTATTTGGTTCTTATTTCTACAGGTTCTACTAATAATTTTTCAGCTCACATAATAATTCTCTCCCCAAGTTGCAGTATTCAGACTCTGGTGTGTAGAAATATCTGGATGAGAAATTATTTTGTGCAACTCCAGTTTCTTCATGTTGTATCCATCCCTTACCCTCTTCCCCCAAATAAAACAAGTGTTCCTCTCTTGTTTTCAATGTATGAAACTCTGATCAATCCTTAGAAATACAATCCAAGTTTTATTTACTGTGTTTGCATTCTGTTTTCTCTCAATATAAAATACATCAGATATAATTTTTTAAAGAGTAACGAGTAACTTTCCATGACTATCGTTGTTTTCATCTATGTCTTCATTTTGGTTATTAGCTACTAAAGTCTTATGTTATCTTGCGGTTTTATTATGACTTTTCAACTAGAAAATAAGTATCTTGAGGGCAGGTAGCAGGTCTTCTTTTTCTCTGTATCTACCATAGCACCTTGTATTGTCTAGGGGCACATATTAGATATTTAAATGATACTTTTAAAGAGATTGTTGGCTTGAATTTCTCAGTTAAAAAAAAAAATGAGAGTCTACTGCTCTAGGGAATTTTGTGTTTGATTGACTGCCACAAAATGGACTGGACAGATTTTAATGATGTCAAGTCATTGATAAAGGTTTACAAGGGTCTGGGTTAACCTTTTTCATTCCTTTAAAAGGGCACATTACCTCACAGGCCACGGTGCAAATGTCAATGACTCACTGCAGGAAATTGGGTCCAGCTGGCGCACGGCTTAATCATTAGCTCTGGAGAGTGCTAATGAAATATTGATTCCAATATAACACTCTTTGGGAAACTGTAAGTTAATATCTGCCCCCTAATACATGTGGGTATATTAAGATCACTGGGCTGTGAAATGCTCAGAGATGGAAGTTCATGGCTCTCTTCAGCCTCATGAAAACCACTGACTCCATTTTATTTGATGGGATTCATCATTAAAGCATATGTAAGTGATGCATTTAACCACACCAGTAAGCTGAACAAAGTAGAGGGTTTGGGATGGTTCATGTGACACCAGTAATTCTGGATCAGACCCATACCTGATTCAGACTAGAATGTTACTCAACAAGGTTCATTCTCTCTGTAAGTGGAGTGCTAAAAAATTCAGTGGACTAAATGGCATTTTAAGAGATCATGGAGTCTTTAAGAGATCTACAGATAGAAAGCCATTAAATGTCCTTAGAGAAAAGATTAGAGATGAAAGATGAAGAAAATGCATTCTAATTACTTACCATTTTCAAATTCTAGTCACTTCCTGAGGACAGGATTTTCTTCTGACCTAAGAAAAACATTCCCTGAATAATAACCCTCACCTTTTTTTTTGGCTTGTCTTAGCTTGAACCTGTCTCTTCATCTTGATTCAAATAGATTTCTACCCAATACAAATACTGGCAAAACAAATGAAGCAAAGTAAATGTGGAATGGACTCCGTTAAGTTGGTAAGGTCAATAGCATCTACTCACTCATCTCAGAGTGAGAGACTGACAGAACATGTTACTAACAGTGCAGTAGTCAGTAAAGTTACTACTTGTCATCTACTGAGACTGCAGCCAAATGGCCACACTTGGTAAGGTTTTGGAGAGGTAGAGGGAATACAGACTCTGTTGATTACTGTTGGAGCCCTTCAGTAAGATTCAGTAACAGAGAAACAAGCTCTGTACTGGAATTTTCCACTGGAAGCAAATGCAGAAAATCTGGGTTGCTTGATTACATTTACCAAATGCCAGAAACACTTCATCTGACTGGAAGTTAGTATTTATGTTGTTTGATTTATTCTCTTTCCATAGATAACAGTTATAACACTAATCAAGAAATGATGCTACACTATCCTGAATAGTGCAGGAATGGTTGGGAAGGGGAAAATATATTAGGAAATCAAACCTGCTAGGTGTCTCTTGAGTAGCTCCTGGAGCACCCTCCTACCCTCATCCTCACTACCCATTGTAAAGAATATCCCATAACTAGACTTGAAATGCAACAAGGGGCCATACTCTGAGAAGGTAATATACTACTTGATAACCCCACTTTATTATCCAATCAAATTTTAAATCTAATGCCATTACGCATAGAAAAACAAAAATGGATAGACCCTAGTAAAAGCCACAAATCAACTGAAACAACGTAGTTATGGCACTAACAGACCATTAAAATGTCCTGGTAATCAAGGTTCAAGGATTTTTCTGACCAGCCAAGAACTCTGGAGTTAACTTTTAGAAAATAGAATCTCTAAAATATAAAATTTATAGGCAGCCAAATAAATTTTATGAAATTTTTATCATTAGAAAATTGTAAGCCTAGAAAGCAGAGTTCCAGAATTAACTTAAAACCACTGGGGCAGGGAATCTCAACCCCTCCAATAGGATAGTTTGATCTAAATACTAAGGATGTTTGTAAAATTTGGACATGAACTTCAAAATCAACAGCATCCTCTACCAGGACATTCTTGGCAGTCTTCCTCTCAGATCAAGAAAAATCCTCTGAGAAGAAAAACAACCTTGGGCAGTTGAGCAAGGATTTCACTCCCAGGATAAATAAATGAGACAACCTAATGATGTCTTTAAATATCCCTTGTTCTGTCATCTACCTATGAGTGGCCAACAGAGTTCAATGTATGTCGATGGGTTGTTGTCCCTTTGCCGTTTTAACTAAATAGGTAATGTGTGAGTGTGCATGCACGTGTGTGTTATTTTCTTTTCTGCTATATATTTGATATTGTAAGAGTTAAAATTTATTAATTAACATTAGTCACAGGATAGGGTGAAGTTACAACTGTCCAACTTCTGCTATTATGGTAAATTGTATACTGACAATATACTTAGAGTGCAAAATGTGGCAAATAAGCAGTTTGGCTACATTCTGTCCAGAGAGAAACCTCAGTATACATTGTAGAAGAGTTTGTGTGATTCCTCTAACTTTTCACAAAGTGTAGTAACAACAGAGAGGAGTGGACAAGCATCCAAAATAGGTTGAGGCATGTAAATAAAAATATCCTGCCACAATTATGACAATTCTGCAGTGCTGTGCTTTATCTGAAACATTTAGGTAAATGTTTCATGGAATTCCACTACTCACCATTGTAAATTAAGCTGATTCCAGGAAGATAATCCCGGTTTATCTGTGGCATTTCATAGCCCTCCCATAGTGTTAGAGGCTCTAGTTTGAGTCTGTAGTGGTTAAGTGAGCAGACATTTGACCCAAACATCCTAATTTCCACTTAGGAAATACTCTGCTTAGTAACTGAGTGGACTGGAGCAAGTTTCTTTCCCATTCTAATTTTTAGTTTCATCATCTCTAAATCACAGAAAATACCTCATCCATAGGCTCGATATGAGGTGTTATATGTAAAACACATAGTACTGTACAGTGCTTAGAATATAACTGATATTTGATGACTGCTAATATGCCATTAATACCATTCATAGTTATTGGCTCCCTTAGGGTATGGTCTCTAATATATAGGCATCCATTTCTATTAAAGACCACTCTCAGATGATATACTTTTGAACACAAATAACTACAAGGTTGCCCTAGGCAGTTTCCAAAATGCTTGATCCACCGATTGTATTCATTATAATCTGATACCCATTGTGTAAGTCTTTTATATAAATTGATCCTATTGGGCTATATTTTTAAACTGTTGAAATATTGAAGCAATATGGTAAGACCACCTGCCTTTAGTAGGGAATAAGGTTTTCTCTGAAGAAAATGGGTGTCCCCAGTGTCAGTCATCTGAAAAAGAGGCAGGCCCTCAAAATGGAAACAAACATTCTGAAAATAAGACTTTGATAGGCAAGGTGGGAACTTTAGTATCTCAATTTTAGGGCCTTTGGTTTTGTATCTGAAGTGTCAAAACAGGCTTGAGGACAGTCTTTGGTGATAGGATCAGATGACTTTCTCACCCGAATACTGACCATGAGTAGGCACAATGGCTTCCCAGTAGATTCTTCTCAGGTGACTTGACGACTACATCTAAATCTAGCTCTCTTTAACAAATTGTCAGTTACATTTTGTGTGCATGCTTAGATATGAAGGATTAAGAGGGTTCATGCTTAGATTGCATGGGAGCTATGATACTGCATCCATTAAGGTGGTGGCAAAGGTAATCAGAAGGAGATCCTTAGAGAAAGAAAATATCTTCATGGAACAAAACTCCTTCTGTGGCTCCTGTTGATTTAATGATATTAACAGAGTTAGCATGTTTTCTTAAAAAACTCACTATAAATCTCCCAACCTCCCACCTCGTAGAGTGACTTGACCAACCTTAAGGCTTTCTTGTTAGAATATGTGTCTATAAAAGCAGCCCAGCTCCATTTGTGAAGGTAAAAACTTTCCTAATTCAGAAGCTCTTAAGATATGGTCCATGTGACTCAGAGTCTTAAAGTGGGAAAAACATAATTAGCACTTTTCAGCTTCAAAGAAGATTATAAACACTGGCTAATTAAAATTCCCAACACCTCCCCATACCAATGTAGTTATTTCCCCTTTCTGGACAGGTTAAGATATCTATTCAAGGAAGGCGAATACAGCTGCTCCTCTCCTGCAGGGCAGCAATAAAATGTTTCTCCACTCGGCAGGGGTCTAGGCTCAAAGTTAAGTTTAATCAAACATTTAATCAGCGTCATTTTAGTGAAAAGATATGTGCCTTACTTTGTGCTCTGTGGTTACATGGAAAACAAAACAAAACCAAAAAATGCAAAGTGTCAGGACCTCTTGTCTTTAGTGAATTTGACATGAACATTTGACAGGACATTAAAACATTATACTAAAAAGAACACAAATGACAATATAATAAGTTATGAAATGTTCCCTTTCTAGATATCTTTCTGTTCTTCATTCTACACTCTGCTATCAAAAATAACTTTCTGGAATGCAAATCCAATTTTGTACTCTTTTGCTTATAGTCCTTCCGTGATTTTTGAATGATTTAAAGAATGTATTCCAAACCCTTGGGGTAATATTAACTAACCTTTGTGATTTGGGTCATCATCTACTTGTTAGGCTCATCTCCTTCCACACTTACATTTATTTGCACAGCAAGCTCCAGTCCTAGGAAATTGCTTGCTAATCTGTACCTGGGCTATCCTTTTTTGGTGAGCCCCGTGCCTGTAATATCATGCACTCTTTGCCCAGAATGTTTTCCCTACTCTTCTCCCCCGTGAACTTTCCTTTAAGACTAAACTTGAGGGTCACATGCTCCCTGATGTTTTTTTCTAAAGCCCTGCCTTGCTTCTACTCCTGCGTCCTCTGAGTCCCCATTGTGACACTTTATAAAAATAAAGCAAAAGAAAATAAGGTTACATGGTTATTGTAGTTCCACATTCTAGCGTGATTATCTGTCTCTCTTTAATTAGACCATAAATAAGCTCGTAAGGGACAGAAATTGGATTTTATTTATTTTTATATGCATAGTCTGGCATGGTCCCTGGAAAATTGTAGCCATTGCTGAATGACTGAATTACTTTTCATACTCACGCCCTGACACCTCACACTTTTCACACCACACTCTGCTGCTAGCGACTGCTCTTTGTCATCCCTACACCTTTGTAGATACTGTTCCCTTTGCCTGGGATACCTTTCACTTCTCTTGCACATCAGCTGGATAATACCTACTCATACTTGAGGACTTAGCTACTCAGCTCAAGTGACATGGCACCAAATAGCATTCTTTGACCAAATTAGGAGCACATCTTCTGCACTTTTATAAAAATAGTGCATGTCCATATCATAAGAGTTTTAACTTTTTCTTCATTTCCTTATCTAATCACTGTGTGGTGAGCCTGCTAGAATCAGTTATGGGTCTTATTGATCTTTGGGTGCTCACGACTTAGCCGACAACTGATGCTTCACATTTGGTGGAAAAAACAAACTAATAGATTGAACAAATAACAGATTCACATGGGCTTAAATAATATGAGAAAGTTTCATAGAAGAGGGGTATATTGAACTAGTTATCTGAGTGATGGAAGTCATGTGGAATGCAGAGAGGGAAGAAGGAAGATAATTCTGTCTGGGAGAAACAACAGCAGCAGAGACTGATACAATAATTAGTGCAGTTGCTGTATGAGCCCATGAGGAACTAGCCTTATCTTCAGGAGGGGATTCATAATGTTATTATATTCCATTATATAAAGTTTCTGAAAGTTTAATAAAAAATATTACAACATTAACATAAACATAGAATGAGTTTATAGGAAACAGAGGAAGGTGCCAGTTCATGTGTAGTAGTATTGTGTTTGATGAATGACTTCTGTCCTGTGCTTTAGACTTTTAAGGAAGGATAAATAAAATTTAATTAAAACATCTAAATTATACCTGAAGCTCCAGAAATTGCATGTAGACTTACATTATGGCAATATCTGACATTTGGGAGGATTGGCACCTTAAAATGATTTAATTTACAAGACATATGCAGATATAAAAATTATATACGTATACATACATGCATGTAAATATATATTATATGCAAAATACATACATTATGTAAACATAGTATATGTTTTTATATTACATAGACATTTATTTTAAAAGTGCTCCGGTAACAGTGGTTGTACAAGGGTTGCCTATGCACATATCACTAATGAGAAAGCTAAAGATGCTTTGTCTCACCAAGTTCTTATAGTTGGTCCATGGTTGGGTCAGGATGAGAACTTTGATTTCCTGATGCCCAGCCCAATGCAAGTGCCATCCATCGGCCCACAGGATTATTTTTGTAGAAATACCTTAGCAGAATTGCAAGCAGATCTCATTTTTAAAAATTCTTAGTTCTAATAGTTTAGCATGCTTTAACTTCAACATATTTTATTTGTGGTTTTTGAAAACACATTTGGAAAGATCCAATACCTTGAGCCTAACATGGCATAAAGTGGTAGAGCTCTGATTTGGAATCACATTCTAGTTCCATATGCAAGTATTAAAATGTGTTGCTCTGTGATACATAGGTCTAGACCTGTGGTTTTCTTGAAAGGAAGTATGGCATAGTGATTTAAAACACACATATGATGTGTAGTTAAAGAGACCTGGGTTCGTACCCTGGTTTTCTCATCTAGTAACTGTGTGACATTAGGGAAGATAGCTTTGCTTTCTGTGCCTCAGTTTCCTCATCTGTAAAAAATAATAGTGCATACTTCATAGGATTGGTGTAATCATCAAAGGAAACAAAACTGATGAAGTTCTCCTCTGAACCATGCCAAGCATAAAATAAGTGTATAATAAAATGTTAGAATTATTATTAAAGAGAGTTGTATAAACTTATAAACATTAACAAAAATGTTTTTGAAACTAAGTTTCCCTATTTGGAACTCAGGTGTGGTAGAATCTTTGCTTTCTGTTTTGCAGGATGTCTTCCTAGCTACCTTATTATAGAGATTCTCAAAGTATAGTGCCCCAACCAGCAGCAGCGGAAGCTGGAAACTTGTTAGAAATGCAAATTCTCTGGCCCCTAGTTAATCAGAAACTCTGGGCGTAGGGCCCAGCAATCTGTGTTTTAACAAGTCCTCCAGGAGATCCTGAGGCACTGTAAAGTTTGAAAACCACCGCTCTATTGGAAAGGAGAACTGTGAGGATTCTTCTTATGGTTTGGGGTATTTATGGTTTCTGACAACTTGGAAAACCTAAAAGTAGGGCCTGTGTCCCTTGAGCCCTACCTTGGCCACAACTACTTGTGGATCGGTAAGCCTTCAGATAGCTTGAATCCACTCCTGTCCAGAGTCAAAATATGAATGCCAGTGGAGGTTCTTGCTGCTTTAAAAATGGCAGGTCAGATAGATGTCACAGGATTGAGAATCAGAGAGTTGTGCCTTTGTCTTATTTATTTCATTCAATCACATGAGGAAGGGTAGGATGGGAAGCCTGGCAGTTTCAAACATCAGAAGGAGAATGGCCCACACGGATGCTCCCTTTCTCCTGACATCTCTGTCTTTTTTCTATTACCTTAGTTCTTTTTGTTTGTTTTATTTTCGTTTGTGTTTTTTTTTTCCCCCCTTAGCCTTTGGAAAACTGCATGTGTCACTCCCTTGAAACAATCTCGTGATCCCTTCCTTGAGTTTTGCAGTGATTTTAGAGACTTCATGGTGAGTACTAGTGGGCTCTGTGAATGAACAGAAGGAGCTGAGCACTCACATTCAACTTTGGTCTCTTCATCAGCCACCACTGCAGCCACTGTGGAAGCTAGTTTTCTTAAGAGTACCTCACTTAAATGAATGTTCATTTTTCTACCCCCAGAAGCATAAATAATCCTATACCTAAAAAATATGTCTTCTATTAACATAATTTAGAGCCTACACCTTGAGGAATATTAAACCTGCCATCCTTGTGTTAAGGAGCATTTTGACTTCTTATTGAGGCAGATTACATCTCAAAGGTCATCAAATTAGCTGAATGAACCTGGACATGTTTGAGCCACGTGGAATAACATGAGCTAATCCCAAATATATTATCCTTGATCCCCAGATCTCTCTCGTGATAGAAAAGGGAATGAAAGGTGAGTCTCAGAATTAGCTGTACTGGAATGATTCAAGGGAAGAGCCCCAGGATATTTTAATGGCTAGTCAGCTACTTGTTATGGCAAGAACCATTAAGTCCCCAAGGAGATAAATGTCTGTAAGTAGAAGCAAAAGAAATCCTAACTATTGTAGCTGGTATCTTTGGCCCCAAACACCTAGGTAGTCTCGTGGGAACTTCACTAGACCAAGTTAAGCCACAAATCTCTTCCTAAAAGTAGCATAGCTGCCTAATTTGTCTCTCTTAGGGTCAATATTTCTTACACTTAATTGTAAATCTGATTTATTGGCTGTGGAGGAGGAGGGTATGCCTTGGAAAACACATTTTCCAGAACTTCAAGCTCTGGAAAAGCCAATTGAGAAGATGTGAGATTGTTTTCAAGAGAATGCAATTTAACCAGTGCCTCAAGGTTCTCTGAGGTAGATGATCAGTGGATTAGACTGCAGCCCTGTAGACTTCAGCACTACAGTGGTATAGAAAGAAAAGCAAAAGAAAGAGCACAGTAAGGAGAGAAAATAATGGGACAAAGCACTTGCCCTTAAGACACAGGAAAACACTCCTAAGCAACCTACTCTCAGGCAGGAGGCAACGCCTGAGAGCTTTACTGTTCCAGCTGCATGTACTCACCCTTCACCCACCACCTGTTGGCCTTGAACTCAACAAATCTTTGTGGGAAGGAGTCTTGAGCTCCACCTCGTGGTCAAAGGGAGCCTCTATTACTATTACGTTTATTTTGCCTACGACCAACTATTTTAAAAAAATAGAAATATTTTGTGAGTCTTTTTTGCTATCACAGGCAACACATATGAAAGTATTATTAGCAATTGTTAGAAACAACGAAGAGGAGATGTCAAAGATGCTTAAACTGTCTCTTCCACTTAGATTTCTAATATACATTTGTGTTGGAACATATTTACCTGAATTCCTTTTCCTAGGCTCTTCTCTTATCCTTGTTGTGAGAAGATTTTTGTTTCTTATGCTTACATATCTTTGATTTCAAGAAGTACTCATTCAATTTAATTAAAATAAAATGAAAATTTCTTAATCCAATCTAAAAATTAATTAAGTACAGCTGAAGCTCTGACCTTTGACTTAGTGACCTATTTTTTTTTTAATGACATAAATTGTTCATTTTTGAGATTTCTGGAACCCTCTTCTGATGAGAGGCTCTGGAGACAATAGAAAGAGCATGTATTTGGTGTTAGAATCAGATGGTTAGGTTCTTGCTGCCACAATTAATTGTGTAGATAGTGCTGCAAAATAATTTAAACTTTGTATAATATCAGTTTTGACACCTGCTAAATAAAAATTAAAACTTATGCCAATTTCATGGGTTCTTATTTGTA
>NW_012155951.1:1563627-1564893 GCF_000956105.1 Propithecus coquereli | reverse complement strand
TTTTAGACTGTACTCCTTCTACTTATTTTAAAAAGTTAACTGCAAAACAGCCGCAGTCAGGTTCTTCAGAAAGTATTCCAGAAGAAGACATTGTTATCATAGGAGATGACAGCGCCATGGGTGTTATTGCCCCTGAAAACGTTCCAGTAGGACAAGATGTGGAGGTGAAAGATAGTAATAGTGATGATCCTGTGTAGGCCTCAGCTAACGTATGCATTTGTATCTTAGTTTTTAACAAAAAAGTGTAATAAGAAAAATAAATAAATAAATAGAAAATAACATATGGAATAAGGATATAAAGAAAGAAAATATTTTTGTACACCTGTACGATGCATTTGTGTTTTAAGCTAAGTGTTATTACAAGAGTCAGAAAGTTAAAAAAATTACATTTAAAGGTTCATAAAGTAAAATAGTTACATTAAGCTAAGGTTAATTTATTATTGAAGAAAGAAAAATATTTTTAATTAATTGAGTGTAGTCTAAGTGTACAGTGTCTATAAAGTCTATGGTAGTGCACAGCAATGTCCTAGGCCTTCACATTCACTCACTACTTACTCACTGACTTAGCCAGAGCAACTTCCTGTCCTGTAAGCTTCATTCATGGTAAGTGCCCTATACAGGTGTACTGTTTTTTATCTTTTATAACATGTTTTTATTGTACCTTTTCTGTGTTTAGATATGTTTAGATACACAAATGCTTACTATTGTGTTATAGTTACCTACAGCGTTCAGTATAGTAACATGCTCTACGGATTTGTAGCCTAGGAGCAATAGGCCATATCATATAGCCTAGTGTGTGCTAGGTTTGTTGAAGTGCTCACTATGATATTTGCACAATGACAAAATCACCATGATGAATTTCTCAGAATATATCCCTATTGTTCATCAACTCATGACTGTACCAGTATAAAATCATCCTCTTTTTTTCAAGTATTTCCACACAAAAAGAGACACACAAATGTGTAGCTGATCTCATCACCACATATTTGACCTGGATTCCATCAGAACATTTCTTACATTTGAGTCCTCAGTATAAAACACTCTTTAGGTTGAAGAAAATATTAATAGATAACACATTTTCCTCTCTCCCTCTCTCCCTCTCCCTCTTTCTCTCTCCCTCTCTTGCTCTCTCACTCTCTCGCTCTCTCTTCACTCATGCTGTAAGCTGGATCATTTTATTAGCATGGTGGAAGTTTATATCCAGGCTTAAAAAGAACTTGAACTTGTTCAAATGTGTGCAGATGCTCCATTTTTTTTTTTTTTTTT
>NW_012155951.1:1559499-1562074 GCF_000956105.1 Propithecus coquereli | reverse complement strand
TTTAAACAAGTAACATTTATTTATTTTTGCTGTTGCTGTGATTGCCGCTGGGGTCTTCATCATAAATTCTTTGCCTAGGCTAATACCGAGAAGAGTTTTTCTAACATTTTCTTCTAGTATTCTTATGATTTCATGCCTTACATCTAAGTCTTTTATCCATCTTGAATTAATTTTTGTGAGTAGTGAGAGATATGTATCCTGCTTCATTCTTCTGCATGCAGCTATGCAATTTTCCCAGCACCATTTATTGAGTAAGGTTTCTTTTCCCCAGTGTATATTGTTTTCTGCTTTGTCAAAGAGCAGTTGGCTGTATGTGGATGGTTTTATATCTGGATTCTCTGTTCTGTTCCATTATGTGTCTATTTTTGTGCCAATACCATGTTGCTTTGGTTACTATAGCCTTGCGGTATTGTTTGAAGTCTGGTAATGTGATGCATCAACATTTGTTCTTTTTGCTTAAGGTTGCTTTGGCTAATCGGGCTCTTTTCTGGTTGCAAACAAAGTATAGAATTATTTTTTCTAGATCTGTGAAATATGACGTTGGTATTTTCATGGGGATTGCACTGAATCTGTAAATTACTTTAAGTAGTATGAACATTTGAACAATGTTGATTCTACTGATCCATGAGCATGATATGTTTTTCCATTTGTTTGTATTATCTGTGATTTCTTTCCTGAATGTTTCTTACTTCTGTCTGTAAAGATTTTTCACCTACTTGTTTAAGTATATTCCTGGATATTTTATTTTCTTTTTTGCTATTGTGAATTGGTATTGAGTCTTTGATTTGACTCTCAGCTTGACTAGTATTTGTGTATAGGAATGCTACTGATTTGTGTACATTAATTTTGTACCCTGAGATGTTGCTGAATTTATTTATCAATTTCAGGAGTCTCTTGGTGAAACCTTTGAGATTTTTTACATATAAGATCATATCATCAGCAAAAAGCTCCTCTTTCCTGATTTGTATACCCTTAATTTCTTTCTCTTGCCTAATTACACCGGCTAGACTTCTAGCACTATGTTGAATAGAAGTGTTGACAGTGGGCATCCTTGTTTTTTTCTAGTTCTTAGTGGGAATGCTTTCAGCTTTCCCCATTCAGTATGATGTCAGTTGTGGGTTTGTCATATATGGCTTTTATAATTCTGAGATATATTCCTTCTAGCCCTAGTTTGTTGAGGGATTTTATAATAAAATAGTGCTGAATTTTGTTGAATGCTTTTTCTGCATCTATTGAGATGATCATATGGTCTTTGTTTTTGCTTTTGTTTATGTGGTGAAATACATTAATTGATTTCCATGTCTGGAACCATCCTTGCATCCCTGGGATGAAGCCCTCTTGGTCATGGTTGATTATTTTTTTGATGTGGTGAATTTGGTTTGCTAGTATTTTATTGAGGATTTTGCATCTATATTCATGAGGGATATTGGTCTACAGTTTTCTTTTTTTGTGGTATCCTTTTCTGGCTTTGATATCAAGGTGATACTGGCTTTATAGAATGAGTTAGGAAGGATTCCCTCCTCAATGTTATGGAATAATTTCTACAGTATGGATACCAACTCTTCTTGGTAGGTGTGATAACATTTGGCTGTGAATCCATCTGGTTTGGGGATTTTTTATTGTTGGAAGATTTTTTATCGCTGCTTCAATCTCGTTGCTCATTATTGGTCTGTTCAGAATTCTATTTCTTCCTGATTAAGTATTGGGAGATTATGTAATTCCAGGAATTTGTCCATTTCCTCTATGATTTGGGGTTTGTGTGCATAGAAATTTTCATAGTATTCATAGGTGATATTTTGTATTTCTGTAGTATCAGTTGCAATATCTCCTTTTTCATTTCTGATCAAGCTTATTATTCCTTGTTAATCTAGTAAGAGGTCTATCAATTTTGTTTTTCTTTTCAAGGAACCAATTTTTTGTTTCATTGATCTTCTGTATTTTTTTCTTATTTTTGATTTCATTTAGTTTTGCTCTGACCTTAGTTATTTCTTTTCTTCTGCTGGCTCTGGGTTTGGTTTACTCTTCCTTTTCTAGTTCATTGAAATGTGTAATTAGATTGTTAATTCATAATCTTTTTGTATTTTTGTTACAGGCATTTAAGGCTACGAATTTTCCCCTTAGGGATGCTTTTGCTGAATCCCACAGATTTTGATAGCTTGTATCCTCTTGTCATTCAGTTCAAGAAATCTTTTGATTTCCATCTTAATTTCATTCATGATCCAATAATCGTTCAACAGGAGGTTGTTTAATTTCCATGTCTTTGTGTAAAATTGGGTGTTTCTCTTGGTGTTAGTTTCTAGTTTTATTCCACTGTGATCTAAAAAGATATGTGGTATGATTTCAATTTTTTTGAATTTGTTGAGTCATGACTTGTGGCCCAAAATACGATCAAGCTTGGAGAATGCTCCATGTGCTGATGAGGAGAATGTATAATTAGTAATTTTTGAGTAAAATGTTCTGTAAATGTCTGTTAGGCCCATTTGTTCTACAGTTTCATTTAAGTCCAGTGTTTCTTTATTTTCTGCTTGGATGATCTGTCCAGCTCTGTCAGTGGGGTGTTGAAGTCCCTGGTAGT
>NW_012155951.1:1547911-1559449 GCF_000956105.1 Propithecus coquereli | reverse complement strand
TGTTCTACAGTTTCATTTAAGTCCAGTGTTTCTTTATTTTCTGCTTGGATGATCTGTCCAGCTCTGTCAGTGGGGTGTTGAAGTCCCTGGTAGTTATTATACAATGCTGCTATTTATCTCTTTGCTAAGATCTAGTAGGTTTTTCTTTATGAATCTGGGTGATGCTGTGTTAGGTGCATAAATATTTAGGATTGTTATGTCTTCTTGTTGAGTTGCTACCTATACTATTGTATAATGATAATCTTTGTCTTTCTTTACTATTGTTGATTTAAAGTCAATTTTATATAAGAACAGATACATTTGCTTTCTTTCGGTTACCATTTGCATGAAATATTTTTTTTCCATCCCTTAACCTTGAGTCTGTAAGTGGTTAGATGTGTTTACTGGAGATAGCAGATACCTGGCTTGTATTTTTTTATCCATAGAGCCAGCCTAGGTCCCTTGAGTGGGGAATTCAAACCATTCAAGTTGATTGATAGAGTTGATATATGGGATTCTGTTCCATTCATCTGGTTGGGTAGTACCTTGCTGCTTGTTTTACCTCTTGTACTATTGTTTTATATGACCTCTGTGCTTTAATTTCTGGGTGGTTTTACACTGGTGGGTGACTATTGTGCTGATCCATGTATAATGCAGTTTTGAGTATTTCCTGCAGGGCAGTTTTGAATAATTAAAAAGGTGATTTTATTTGAAAATGCTCCAAAAGTTTCCAAATATTACATGTATATAAAATGTAATTATGTTGTCCTTCTTATGCTGAGAAGTCATGTCAGCAGGAATTAGGTTAGAGCCTTTTTTCCAAGTTAGCTTACCAACAGGTACTTGCTTCAAAGCTGCCACGTGCCTGCCACTGCGCTAAGTGCTTTGAGATAGTGTTAGTCTTTGCTCACAAAGAGTTAGCTGGTCTGTAGCTCAGTGCCTGCACCTGACCAATTTAAAATAGGACGTACAGAAACTGAAATCTCAAGGAAAAAGAATATGAATCATCTTCCTATCAAATCACCTCTGAATCAAACTTCTATTCACATTGTGAATGTTGACACTCCTTTGGAAAACTCTGTGACTCTTCAATGGATGCAGATTGTGGAAGTCCATAGAAGGAGGGTAGGGGAGGATAATCTCCATCCCAATGGGGACTAGCCCCATTAAATGAATGAGGTCCTTTCATCTTGCAGAATACCATCTATGGGGCAGATCTACATGAGCAGGTCTGGGAACTGAGTACAAAGACTCTATAGTGCTCTTCAGTTGATGTCAGATAAATTTCTCCTTCATGTAGGAAAAACAGAAAATGGTGTTATATAAGGCAGTGGAGTTTTCTCTCTATGAAGTTTTCTCTCTTTTCTCTCTTGAAGATAATGCTGTCCTCTTGATATACATTATAACTATATTACAAAGTAATCAGAGCAGAAATATTTAAATCACCAAAGCCAGTGATCATGGAGTGATTGAAAGTGATATTATATCTAAGGAAACAATGCTTAGAGCAGAATTTGGTAGCCAAAAGTTAAAGCACAATAAACACACAATGAAAGGGGTACGATTTAACCGTGTCGAGGGGAAACAAGTGTTCTGTTCTCTTGACGGGAGCTGCCTTTTTTACATGTATATCAGAATCTGATGTTATTTACTATGTGAATCTTATGCAATCTGTCTTTTCCTGCTTTTACAAGCCTGTGACTACAAATGCGATCCCATTAGTGGTCAGTACTTCTGGAAGCCCACCATGGTACTCACATGTGCTCATGAACAAGGCTCTCAACTACCACTCATTTTTCTGTGTCTTCAAGGCCATACCAACCTTGCTGAGCATTCTGCATTGCTTCACAGAACCATGTGCCTTCTAGAGAGATTATTGTAACTCCCTTCATGTTCCAACATGTCCACTGGGTGCCAACTTTCTGCTTTGAGCTCTTTGATATTGCTAAGCAACGTGAATTCCACTGGTCACTGCCGCATCTCCTGGACAGAACTATCTTTGCACAGCGTTTTCTTCCTAGGAGTGGCTGCCAATATCCCAGATCCCAGGGGGTCACTGGAACAACCCTGATGTGTTACAGTCACAATTTATAATATGTACTTATGTTTAAGATAATTGTTTAATGAAATATGTATGGCTCTTCCTCCAGAGTGCATGGCTAATCACCCTTTACAAATCCTTCCAACATCTTTATGAAGGTTCAAATAATATAAACCCATTGGGTTCTGTTATTATTCAGAATGCTTTCTGAAGCCTTTCTTATATTTAGATATGTTCACTTTGAATTCACACACTTCTTTATTACAAAGATAGAGCATACAATCCTAGAAGTAGCAAAGCCGTAAGAATCAATCTGCTCTGGGTTCAAATTCAAGCTCTTTCACTAATTACATATAAAACTCTAAACTAGTCACTTGACCACTTTCAATCTCATTTTTTTTAATCTCTAAAATTGGGATAATATATACTACACCTTAAAAGGTCATTGTGAATATTTGACAAGATAATATCTATTTAGGGATTACTACAATGCTTGGCTAATGGGAAAAGCTAAATAATTGGTAGCTCTTATTATCATTATTATTATATTAGCTGTATTTCCCTGCAGTATGTCAGAAGCTTGTTTGTACTCCAAAGCAGAACTCTCTGGGACTTTCTGATTATGAAGGAAAGAGATAGGACAAACAATTTACACTGATGCATTAATGACCTAATGTGGTGCTCTAGGGGACAGGAAATAAGAGAGGTTGGGAAGAAAACCTTTTACCCTAAAGAATAAATATTAGTGGTGAAAGCTGGGGCTCTGTCCCTTCTGGTGAGATTAACTTTAATAACTTTGCTGAAGTGATCCAATAGAAGCTTTACCTGAATGAGTTTGGGCTAAGAAATCCTATTATCCCTCCCCCACCCCATCACACCAGCCAGCATGAAAATGGGCCATTTTATTATAAACTAATTACTATTCACTTTTTATCAGCCAACAAATCGATTTGCACAGCACTTTTTAAAATTCAGGAACTGCTATATGAATTTGTTGAAACAAAGAGGGTCATTACCAAGTCCTATTATCCATCCTGCTGGCTCTCTCCTGGGTTTTAATTATTCCAGCCATGAGTGGATATTGGATAGGAAGGCAGGTCACTGAGGTCCTGCCAATTTGAGTCATGTGTACTTGGTCTTCCTAAGCCTCTGTCAGCCACATGGTCTTTCTTGCCTCCAAGACCCTTAGAAAATAGCAAGTCGTTTCTCCTCATCATCATTCTCAATGAACTACCACTCAGCTCCCCCTATTGCAGATTGTAGAACCAGTGAGTCCCTGGAGTTTGGAGAAATTCTAAAGGTCAAGAAGAAGGGAGTGAAGGAGTGAGGTAATTGTAAAGTGAGACCTCAGAATTAGTAAAGTGATTCTGTAGGGCTGCCAGAACACCTACCAGCATGTTCTAGATCCAATTGCAATAGTTTTGTGACTGCCTTGGGAGGGAGGAGTTTGGAGTTATGGCCCTATTTGTTGTCTCAGGAACCAAAGCCTTTAACAGTAGCTGACAAGAAGAGAGTAATTAATGTGAACTCTGATTATAAAATGCTTCTTGCAAGTATTAGCATTTGTCACCTTCTAATATACTACATAACATATTTATAATGTTCATTGTTTATTTTCCTTGCCTTTTGCTAGAGTATAGGACAGAATCTGTTTATTGTTTTGTTCCCTAATATCTTCTAAGTACCTGCAAGAGGGCCTAGGACATAGTTAGTACTCAGTAAATATTGGTTTGAGGAATGCACCCTACTCATTCATCTAAATAATTGAACAATCCCTATATACCAAATCCAGAGTTTGTAATTCCTATGTCCTTTATTGGAATCGTAATACAATAATAAAATAGGTTTATGCTTGCTCCCAAATTTTCCTAAATTGGGAGCTAAGCCAATTTTTCCTCTCTCTGAATATTTGTGGAGAGTTAAGGGCTTGCTAAACCCATCATCTGAATCTCTTTGACCCTTCTCGTAATTCTTTGCTTATATTTGTTTCAAGGTTTATTAATCTTTCTTATATCTATTCCTTATATTTAGTATAATATCTAATGAGTGGTTTTGTCTCTGGACACAGGTGTCTAGTTTTCTTCCTTAGCAGTAGATTTTTCTAGACTAACACTCTCTCTTTCTCTCTCCCTCTCTTTCTCTCCCCCCTCTCTTCAGTTGCTCAGAAAATTACCATCAGTGGCATATAGACTTATGCATATTTTCAAATTGTCTCTCCTGAGCACCTACCCTGAGCTGTGCCTGGCAGGGTAGAGTAGGGAAAGGTGAATTCTAAATGTTGATCTTTGCAGAAATCACAGGAAACTCAGACTGTTTTCTTTTTATCTTTTAAAGTGCAATGACCCTTCTTTATCTTGCAGCATGCTGAGTATGAAAAGTGGGGACTTTATGTTTACCTACCATCTATCTCCTTTAATACTATCTGTTGAAACTGATAGTCTTTAAATGCATTGAATGCAAAAATGCATTTATTGATACTCCCTAGTAGCCTTTAACCAAAAAGAGGTTCATTCTTATCCTCACCTTTAAGCTCAAATTTGTAATTGCTTAATCCCTGTCATATCATTTGTAGACATATTTATAAGATTAAGTCCATGTGTATGTGCACACACACTCCTACTACAACTCAAAGATGAAAATATTTATTTTTTAAATTGCTTATTACTTTAATGCTGTTTAATTATAGTGATATTGATTTAAAGTGATAGTATCTACATGTCCCCATTTTGTTTCATTTTTAACATTTATTTTTTATATTAAAATATATAAGGATCACTGTTTTATAGGGGAGGGACAATGTTAAACATTTTGGATTTAAAAAATTTTTCAAAGGATATATAAATTTTGAAAATGTATCTATTTTACAAATAATGATAAAGTGAAGTGAGTTTTTAAAAATTTAACTTATCGGCTTTCTAATTTACTTATAATTATTTTAAAAATTACATCTATTATGATAAAGCAAGGCTTTTGTTTTAAAGGTATAGATGTGAGTGTATTAAGTGATTAGTAATGCCTTCGAAATGTGTGTTGTGCTTGTGTTCTTCCTCTGCCACCAATATTTTACTTTTGAATAAGTGCTATCAGCTACATGTATCTTCCCCATGGCTAAATAACACTGTGTAAACCTTGTCGGGATGTATATGTGAGTAGAAGCCCTTCCATATTTTGTGAGTAAAGTAGCCCAGCACATGTGAGAGAGTCGTGGTTTATATTGACTGCGACAAGTCTAACAACCTGGAGTGACTCAGATGTCATCTCCCTAATTTAACATCTCATCCAATTTGTGAATTAAATGTAACTTGGTGCTTTTGAAATTTTGAATTAATGGAAGAAGAATGGGAAGCTGCTTAGAAGGCAAAATTTTCAGGTAATGGCTAAGTCTATTAAGTTGTCTGGTGGTGTTTGGAAATTCTCATTAACCAGGGATGAAAAGATTCTGGGCTACATTTGCCTTAGCTCCCAGTCTCTGTAGTGTCGTGCTATATTACTAGCCATTTTTATTGTTAAACTAGTCCCCTGGTACAAATAAATTATAAATTCAACCTTATTTCCCTTTCCCAGGTGTGTAGTGGATTAGACAACACTGAGAGTTGTACTAATGTCTCTGGATGTGGTGCATCTGCTTGGCTTCCTTGTTTTGTTTTTCAAATAATCTATTGAAAGATCTGTTAGTAATATCTGCCTGAGATACAGCTGGAGAATAAAGCAAAAAACTAAAAAATAAAAACACACTATAATACCGTGAGATGAGGACTTTATAGATTTAGAGACTTTAAAATATTTTTATTTTTCTGGAGTACGGCCTTCTTTTTTACTAGACTGTAATTTCAATGAGAATACGAACTATGCCTGTTTCATTCAGTACTGCATACTAAATGCCTAGAAGAGTGTCCAGCATATGGTAGGAGGTCAAAATCTCTCTTAAATGAATGAATAATTTTAAAAAAAATGTATAAGTCCTTTCTACAGCTGAACTTAGAACTGACTAGCTATCTCATTGAGGAGACAGACTTCTTGATATAGGTAGAAATAGTGTAAGAAGTATTTATAAAAGAGGTTAGACATCAAATGGATACTGAAATATTCATTGAACATACTGTTTATATCAAGAATTCCATGGGAGATTTACAGCCTGCTGTTGAGTGTTCTCATTAAGAATTCAGCTTAACATACATGTCTAGTCCAAGGTTCAAATATGTGAGCCAGAACAATTTCCTTGGTTTCACTCTTATTGGAGAGCCATCACGTTGACATCTAAGCCTGTGTCTTTCTTCCACATTTCAGTAGACCACAGGTAGAACTGTTGGATATGGCATTTAGTGAATGAATATGAGATCAAGGATTGCTTATAGCAGCACAATTCACAATTGCAAAGATGTGGAAACAACCCAAGTGTCCATCAATACTTGAGTGGATTAATAAGATATGGTATATGTATACCATGAAGTACTATTCAGCCACAAAAAACAGTGGTTATCTAGCACCTCTTGTATTATCCTGGATAGAGCTGGGGCCCATTCTACTAAGTGAAGTATCCCAAGAATGGAAAAACAAGCACCACATGTACTCACCATCAAATTGATATTAACTGATCAACACTTATGTCCACATATAGTACTAACATGCACTGGGTGTCGGGCAGGTGGGAGCAGGCAGGAGGGGATGGGTATATTCCCACCTAATGAGTATGGTGTGCACTGTCTGGGGGATGGACATGCTTGAAGCTCTGACTTGGGTGAGGTAAGGGCAATATATGTAACCTAAAAATTTGTACCCCCATAATATGTTGAAATAAAAAGAAAATAATTTGCAGCTCAAACAATAGCAGGAATGTTTTTCTTGAGACAACTATCATTTTGGTATACAGCAGAAGTGCCTTGAGCACACATCCTATTTTCACTCACAAAACAGTAAAAAGGTTTGTATTAGAGTTGGGACTTAATAAAATTAACAAATTTTATTACTTCTTTAAGGACATTCTTAAATGCAATGTCATTGTTTTTACCTACAATTATGTGGTAGTGATACACTGACTGCTACAGTTTGGTGCCACTGCCTTTATTCACATTAAACATTGTCAGTTTTACTCAATATTACTTTTGTACCATTGGTGCAAAAGTAATATTGCCAACACAGTGAAAAGGGTAAATATAATATCTTAAATTTTTTGTGAACATAGTTTAACTCTGAATGTCCCCTGAAAAAGGTCTTGGGTACCTCCAGGGGTTCATGGACTCCACTTTGAGAACTGCTGATCTACATCCCAGTTTTAGCCAACTAGGCAAAATGTATAAACATTTGTTCTACGCATATTGTGGTATCTTCTATTTCAGCATTACATAAATGTCTCTTGAACTTGACTCTCATTGCTGATGGACTGTGAAATTACATGAAACAAATTCACATTGTACGGAGACATAAATGTTGCCCTGGTGAGATTTTTAGCAATGTGAAAACTTCAGAGCTGGTTCTTCCTCTAAAACCACTTTTTATTTCCATTAAAAAGGTACCAACTTCTCCCTATGTTCCCTTTCCCCCTGAAGCCTTTTCATACTTTCCCTAATGTAATAAATACTTAACATTTCAAACTGTTGAAACAAGGTTTTTTCAAAACAACAGCTTAGCAGGCTTGACTAAATTTTTTTTGGTAATGGGCTTAACAGCGTTTTATTTTTATTTTTCTCTAAAATTTTTGACAAACGTAGACCCAGCCTAAAAATGAGCAGAATAAGAAGACTGACTCACATGGGAGAATAAACAGCTATATATCCTTTCTGTTGGCAGAAAATGTGGTTCATAAGATTATGTAGGCAACAAGAATCAGCATCCTTAGAAGTCTCCAAAACTACTGTCAGATGAGGAAAATGAATTGGAACCTCTCTTTGCCTGTCTTATCAAAGAACCTTACATAAAGGAAATATAATTCTCTGATTAATCAGGATTTGGTGATTTTTCCTGTTCTTTACTCATTCCAACTCAAAATTAGTCCACGGGTGTTGAGATTTATTCACCCTAAATTTCCCTTTTCTGTCTCATCTCCTAAATACAGTTAATAACCCAGGCATACTTTATACAGCTTCTGAATATCCCTTGTCTGTATACTTTTGCTTCTGTCTTTATTTAGATCTACAAATAAGCTCCAAAGAGTGTGATCCCTATTGAAGATAACCAGACCAACTTCTTTGCAGTCTCCTGGCTGCAGAGTCCCCTCCCTCCATCCCTCCCTCTTTGCTTCCCTCTCTCCCTTCTCCCTTTTCTCTCCCTTTCTTCCTCCTTTTCTTCTTACTTACCCTCTTTATTTTTTTAAATTATTTTTTAACACTGTTACAACCATTGTAAAATTGAAACCCATCTCTTCCTCATGAAAAAATGAAGTTTTTTGGAATTTTATTCTAGAATAGTCAAAGGACTACAATAGACTTACACGTTTGAGTTTACTTTTGTATCAAATATGAGTGCCAATACTAGTTATTTTTCTTGGTTTAGGTAAACAGTGGAACCAAGGAGTTTATGCCAAGATAGTCACTGTCCTCTTTTAGAATGTGCAGAATCTTCTATCCCAATTCCTTGCACATAATAGGTTGTCAGTAAATATTCTTTGAATGAATTCAATTTTGAAGGAAAGATGTCCTGGTTAAAGAGCCATTAAGCGTTATTTTTCCCATTCCTGAAAAAGAAAAGATAGCCAGGAAACATGATCATTTGCACAGGTGAATATTTCACATGCAGAAGCAATTTATTTGTATGCTGTAAATGCAGCTCAATTGTATGTTGGAGTCTTAGATACATCTGTAAGAGACTTCCCTTCTTGCCTGTTTGGTTGTTTTCAGCCTTTTGGGAAAAAAAAAGAAAAAGTAAGAATAAAACTAAGGGGAACACATTTGTCTCTGAAACACATGAATTTGTTACTTTGTCTTATTTATTCAGAATAGGTTGGCTGCAAATGCGTAGGAAGCTGCTTCATTTTCATATACAGATTTAACATTTCATTTTCTGCATGATATTCATGCTGAACTCAGAACAATTCCTTATTTATTTTAATGCCATTTTAAACACCAATGCATTCAGCATCTGAGTCTGTATTAATCACCAAGGCAACAGAGTAAACTTCTCAATTCAGTTATATACATACGTATATAAACAAATACACATGCACATATACATATGTACATATATATTTATATGCAGTATTGCACGTTTAGCAAAAGAAAACATTCACCAGGATTAAGCTAAATGAACAAAATAAATTTATTTGAACCAATTCTAATTATTACTTTCCCTAATTGGCCATATCTCTCAATCAAATCTGAGCTAATTAGTAGTCAAATTATCTTATAAAAATATATACTCCCCTGACATTTTTATACAGTTTTACTCAAAGATTAAGATAGGCTGGTGGTTTATTCAAAGAGAAATGATCATCTGTACTATTTGTACATGGGTTCAAAAGGAATTCATTCAATATTCCATGACCTCTCAAACTTTAGGTGGGACAAAAATGCTAGTATTCCACATGAACTTTCTGTGTTTCTCCTTTACCTCAAATATTAATACGATAAGCTTCTATACATTTTCAGATATCACAGCTGGTATGAAACTCAATCTTGGGGAGATCAATTAGTCTCTGTGGTGATTTATATACAGATTATACATTTTTACCTTTTCAATTTATATGTGCTTATGGACATATAAAAATATGGGCTATTTGTATACCTATGTTGGGCCTAACATTTCGGAGAAAAAATATCTGCATATGTCTTTAGGAATGTGAATAATTATATATCCACTTTATCTGCATATTGAAGATATGCATATTTATGTAGACATATGAATGAACATAGTACTTTATACTTGCCTTTAGCATAGTAATTATTCATATTACATATCAAATTTTATGATATATAAACCCTTGATTGTCAGTTCCAGATGTAAATTAAAATGGTCTATTTCTCCAGCTGCAGTTCCTGAAATAGTTCCCTACATAGAGTAGGTACCAAAAATGTTTATCGCATAGAGTTGCTAACTTTATTTTACATATCAGACATGTCTCTCTCATGCTTCCAGAACCATTGAATTCTCAAAATCTGAAATTTGGTGCCAAGTCGATGTTCACCCTCAGCATTTCTGTATTGTGACATACCTTGTTCTTTATATGGTACTCATCTATTGTCTTTTTTGTTAAGTCCACTTTTGTTCATATATATACGTGAATTAGTATAAAAATAAAATTTTGCTTATTTCTCTGCATCTAGATGGCTTGGCCTTACATGTCAAGATGGGTATCTCCCTGTTCTGGGTGGAATTTGGGGACATCCAGTGTCTTTTTGCCCTCCATGACAACTCTGAGCATTCACCACTATTCACTCTCCTGACTTGCTCTTCCACTCAGGCTTCCCTGGCACCACTGTCTCTCATTCTTAGTCTCTCTTGTCACACATTTCTTGTTTGTTTCTTCACAGCAGCCTCTGCCTTTAGCCAGCCCTAAATGTTGGTCACAACAAGTACTCTCCTTGTGCTCTTCTCATATAGTCCCAGAATTTCATCAACTGTCTATTAACCATTTTCTAAATCTTGAGTCTTCTGCATTATAGAAGCTCCTTCAACAGCATCTCTTTCCATTCCATTAACTGGAAATGAGTCAATCTGTCACCTCTATCTGCAAGGGGACTGGGAAATGTAATAGTTTTAGTAGTAAACAGTTACATCCCCAGCAGATTTTAGGAGCTCTTTAAAAGGAAGGAGAGAATGGATATTATGGTGAGCAATAGTTGCTCACCATAATAGAAGAAGAGTTGTAAAATAACTCTTCTTGGCTGATCCTGGTGGCTCCTGCTTGTAATCCTAGCACTTTGTGAGGCTGAGGCAGGAGGATTGCTTTAGGTGAGAAGTTTGAGACCAGCCTGAGCAAGAGCGAAACCCCATCTCTACAAAAATAGAAAAATTAGGCCAGGGTGTGCACCCACCTGTAGTACCAGCTTCATGGAGGATACTTGAGCCCAAGAGTCTGAGGTTGCGGTGAGCTATGATGATGCCACTGCACTCTAGCACGGGCAACAGAGCGAGACCTTGTTTAAAAGTGTTTTTTTCTTCTCCTTCACAAGAACCCTCGATAACTCCCTATTACCAATTATATTAAGTTCTATTATTGCGCCTTGTGGTTCAAATTGCTTCATAAAATGGTTACATCTACAGCATGAGACCATATTCATCACTGCCTCCAACACACTACAATAGCTTTGTGCTAACAGTTTTTTGTCATGGCCACTGATACTCCGGTTCTTTGTTCATATTTTTTCCCCTTTGGTATGTCTTCTTTCTTTACTTATCTAATCCTATTAAGGATCTAGCTCAAGTCTTAACACCTAAAGAAAGACTTCAGGCCTGAATTGATGTTTCTCTTTAGAGAAAGTTTATTAGCTGTAGACAATCTCCCCCCATTCCAAGTCTTTTATTCTTATTTCCACAATTAAAATGTTGCCAAGGACAAAGATAATGTTTTCAACTTCTTAATATCA
>NW_012155951.1:1545777-1546681 GCF_000956105.1 Propithecus coquereli | reverse complement strand
AACAGAGGAAGACTCTGTCTCAAAAAAAAATTAAATAAAAATAAATAAATTACATAGTTTATAGAAGACGATAAGTTCTACATAAATAAATAGAGCAGATTAAGGGATATCAGGAGTGCTAAAGGGGAACAGTCTGTGTTTTAAGCAGAGTGGCCAGGGTAGGCCTCAAGAAGATGACAGTAAAATACTGAAAAAGCAAAGAAGAAGCGAACCATGTATACCTCTAGAGGAAGTGAAGTGCTTTCCAGGTGAGGGCAATCAACAGCTAATGCACAGGATCAAAAACAGAAATGCCAATGGTTGTTAAGGGAACAAAGGAGGCCAATAATGGCTACAGTAAGCAAACAAGGGGGAAAGCATTAGAAGTTGAGGTCAGAAATATAATGAGAAGCAAGTTCAGGTAAGGCTTTGGGGTCATTATGAACTTTGGATTTTCTTTTAAGACAAACAGGGATCCACTGAATAGTTTTAAGCACAGAAGTGTTTGCCCTTCCTTTCTTATAGGGCAGTTCTGGATGCTGAGTTGACAATAGTCCGTAGATGGCAAGATAGAAGCAAAGAACCAATCAGGAGCCATTCAAGTATGGCATTATATTCAGGGAGAAAAGTTTGAAACTGCTTACCCAACAATTGTTCTTCAGAAAAATGGAGATAATTTACATCTGTCAAATATAAGAACTTATTTCTACACTTCACTTTTCCACATTTTCATAGTCATGAAAATTAGTTCAAATATTTAATGGCAATAATAAGCAATTTTTCTGTGTAATCCCAATAAGCCTGTTTAAACTCCCAGTGAGAAAATATTGATCATTGCCCAGGTATTGTTTCTTTTATCATTGCTTTGCAAATTGCTGCTACCTTTCATAGTAATTGAACCAAATAGTATTAAAAAAAAAAAAAA
>NW_012155951.1:1541339-1544042 GCF_000956105.1 Propithecus coquereli | reverse complement strand
AAAAAGTGACAATCTTAAGGTGGTGTGGAAATTTTTGATGGACTGGTTTACCTAAATGGGTAGTGGTAAAATTATATGAGGGGTACCAGTGAATTAGTTATTCTTGGCAGGAAGATAAGTGGCATGGCTTCATAGAGTAAGAAAGGTGAAAGCATAGAAAAAAATTAAGTGACTCAGAACATGACCCGAGAAGCAAGGAAAGGTCACTAGGAAGAGAGAGAGAGTGGTCAGTCTCTTCACAAGAGCAGCATTTTAAAATAATTTCTACTTAAATTTATAAGTTAGATAATATTCCTTGAGTTCCATAAGCCATTCAGTCCAAGGTATTATCTCCTAGAGAGATGCTAAAAATACTTTTAGAGGATGGCACAGTTTTTCCTCTAACCTGAACCTTACAGAATTCAAGCACTGTCTAAAACATTGCTGCCACCTTTCCTATCACCTCATGCGACTGGACCTGATACCTGGCAGCCACATGACCTTCCATACACATTCTTTCATTATAGGGTAGACAATGATCTAATCTTCTGACTGATCTTGTTCCCTGACTTATGGTTACTTCTACTGTATGGTGTTTTGGGGGGGGGGAGGGTTTGTTCTGTTTTTTTGGGAAAACAGGATTGAAATGTTCAAAATTTTCACCAAGCCATGAAGGATTCTATTTTTCAGTCAAACTCTTTTTTTCCAGGGAGGACACATAAAATTTAATTTCCTGACCTCTTCTGCTGATGTATAGCAGTCATTTTTCCACAACATTAGACTAGGTAATCTATTCTTAGGGGAACCTCTTCAAGCCTGACTGATATTCTGCATTTTTCTTTCTTTTCCCTATTTTATATTTTATTTTTTGCTCTTTCTCTCCCTTTAGATTTTCTGCTCTGGAAATATGGTGATAATAATAAAGCATCTATGGAAAAGTAGAATGTATTTACTAATCCATGATGCTAAGACGAAGCAAGAGAGAGAAAGGTCATGTTTTCCATTCCTGAAAATAAAGTAAAATAATAAATTTGCATCTTGAGAAAAATCCATGAACTCAGTAAGATCCCAAATGTAGATTGTTTTGATAGTCATTTCATGTTGGAAGATGAATTTTAGTGTTCATAAAAAGGGCTGGTACAATGACAGCTTTGGAGACCAATATTTTTTATTAATGCAAAGACGACACCGGAATACCATTGGTTTTTCTGCTACCCTGTCAGAATTAGCCACCACAGTTGTTTAAGGGGCTGTGGACATGCCACCTTGTTTCCTTGACAAGGCTGAGCAGAAAACCAAGCTCAGACTGAGCACACTCTTGACTGTCATGATTATGTTAGGTCCTTCCTGTTTTCTTCACTTTTTATGCTGTGGCCCGTCAGAAAAAGGAATTCAGTCAACACGTTCTCATTTTCTGTCTCCACAAACAAGACACCGGACAGCTGTCAGGTTAGAACAACTTCTACTCACAATCAATTTGTATCTGATTCAAACAACCGAGCTGGGGATGCAATGAGAAAAGCCTATTCCCATTTGCCTAGGCCTAGGCCAGATCGGGCCAGAGGGTGGTGAACAATGAACTGGAGCAGTTGGTTGATACAGAGAGTCTATCTTGCAATAATACAATAAGGAGCAGTAAGCATTTCTTGAGAACTTTATGTGATTGTGCCATTATATTGAATGTAGGCGGAAAAATTGTTTACAATTTAGTTGGAGGCCTACTTCTGAAAAGATAACACAAAGCCATATATTCTTAGCATCAAATGGGTGATACTGACAGTAAAAGCCAGAGGAGGGAGAGCCCGGCATGTGCCTTGCGGTAGCTAGGACAAGTCCGCAGTCCCTTGAAGAATGTCTAAGAATTAGATAGAGGGGATACAGGAGAAAAGATTGCCTGAATTGATGCAGTGGAACCAGTGCGAACACAACAGACCAGCAAATGCAGAGAACAAGTCATGCGTCCAATTGGACTGGACACAATTCTGTCATCCTGCATTATCAGAGTGCCTGTCCCCACTCCATGTATTTCCATATTCAGTTAAGGCAGTGGTCCCCAACCTTTTTGGCACCAGGGACTGGTTTCATTGAAGACAAATTTTCCACGGACCAGGGGTGGGAGGATGGTTTTGGGATGATTCAAGTGCATTACTTTAATTGTGCAGTCAAACCTCTCTGATAATGGTAATCTGTATTTGCCGCTATTCCCTAGTGACAACATCACCACCTCAGCTCCACTTCAGACCATCAGGCATTAGACTCTCATAAAGGAGCATGCAACCTAAATCCCTCACACACACAGTTTACAGTAGGGTTCAAGCACCTATGAGAATCTAACGCTGCTGCTGATCTGACAGGAGGCAGAGTTTATGCAGTGATGTGAGTGATGGGGAGCGGCTGTAAATACAGACAAAGCTTCACTCATCCACCTGCCACTCACCTCTTGCTGTGCGGCCCGGTTCCTAACAGGCCACGGACTGATACCGGTCTGCAGCCTGGGGGTTGGGAATGGCAGAGTTAAGGTATAAGAGGATAAATGAATATCACAAATCTCTTACGAAGCAAGTGATTTTTTAATGCCCAGTTACTTGAATTTGAGATTACCCTGTTGAATTTCACTCAATTACTTACTTCATTTGGCTCCATAGTCCAGGTGATATATTGTGTCTTTTTTTTTTTTTTCTGTAAGAATATGTTTGAAAACTTCAATAAATATGTAATGCTAGA
>NW_012155951.1:1537407-1539252 GCF_000956105.1 Propithecus coquereli | reverse complement strand
GGCACCAAAAATTGTGTGATATGTTCAAAGGACATTAGGTAAGCCTATTCTACTTGAACACTGGATATATCAAGGTGAAAGTAGGGAATAGAAAATGGTAGTTGGTGCCACACTGGGAAGGCCTTCAAGACTAAGTTATTTAAAATTTATTCTATAAGCAGTAGAGAATTCATATGGTTTTATTTTAAGTATAAAGGTGAGTGAGATCAGGGTGGGACATGATTTGAGCAGGGCTTCAAGAATAACATTCCAATTACAGAGCTCAGGATGACAGAAAAATGGAGGTGCGGTGGGTGGGTATGGGCACATGGAGCAAGAAAATGGAAAGGAATATACGACAGAGGTCATTGTAATGTGCTAAGGGAAATGCAATGAGAGCATGAATCAGAACAGGTGATGGTGTGAGATGAAAGGATGAAACAATTTATTATAAATTTACTGTGTATCAGGTTTGATGATAAGTGCTTGCCATATATTTTCTTATTTATTTCTCTCAATGGACTTTTGATGTAGTCATTATTTTTCTGAAATTTAGAAGGTAAAGTTAGAGAGGTTAAATGACTGCTTAAAGCTCCAAGGCTAAAAAAATGTCAAACCAGGATGGTCTTGAGCCAGATCATCTTCAATATCTGTGCCTCCAACCTCATGGCTTCTCAAAAAGTAGAATCTATTAGAAGAATCTTCACTGTAAGAAAAGGAGATGAAAGGACAAGGAAAAAAGAACTAGCCTTAATCTAGCTCTTGAACATGGGGAATGCCTATGTTTAAGAGATAAGAGAAGGAAAGGAAGTAGAAAAGGATTAGGTGGAAAGGTAGGGGAAAGGGGCTGTATCATGAAAGACTGGGGATGAGAGAAGTTCATGGAGATGGGGACAGTAACAAGTAATGCTGGAAGTTAAGGAGAATGAAAATATAATGCAAGTGCATTGAGTTATTGCTCTTCTTGAAAAGATAAACTTACATCTTCTAAATTAGGTGGGGGAAGAAATCAGACTGAAGAGATCTGATAGGAAAGACCGGAAAAGATGAGAAAGTGGATGCTGGAGACTTCACTTCCCATTTTCCAAGTTAGGTCACCAAAAGTTGGGAAGGTTAAAGGAAGAAAATTGCAGGAGAATTAGGGTCAAAAAGTTGTGCAGGCCGGGTGCGGTGGCTCACGCCTATAATCCTAGCACTCTGGGAGGCCAAGGCGGGTGGATCGCTCAAGTTCAGGAGTTCGAGACCAGCCTGAGCAAGAGTGAGACCCCGTCTCTACTAAAAAAATAGAAAAATTAGGCCAGGGTGTGCACCCACCTGTAGTACCAGCTTCATGGAGGATACTTGAGCCCAAGAGTCTGAGGTTGCGGTGAGCTATGATGATGCCACTGCACTCTAGCACGGGCAACAGAGCGAGACCTTGTTTAAAAGTGTTTTTTTCTTCTCCTTCACAAGAACCCTCGATAACTCCCTATTACCAATTATATTAAGTTCTATTATTGCGCCTTGTGGTTCAAATTGCTTCATAAAATGGTTCCATCTACAGCATGAGACCATATTCATCACTGCCTCCAACACACTACAATAGCTTTGTGCTAACAGTTTTTTGTCATGGCCACTGATACTCCGGTTCTTTGTTCATATTTTTTCCCCTTTGGTATGTCTTCTTTCTTTACTTATCTAATCCTATTAAGGATCTAGCTCAAGTCTTAACACCTAAAGAAAGACTTCAGGCCTGAATTGATGTTTCTCTTTAGAGAAAGTTTATTAGCTGTAGACAATCTCCCCCCATTCCAAGTCTTTTATTCTTATTTCCACAATTAAAATGTTGCCAAGGACAAAGATAATGTTTTCAACTTCTTAATATCA
>NW_012155951.1:1519442-1522572 GCF_000956105.1 Propithecus coquereli | reverse complement strand
GCTGCGCCATGCAGCATGCGGGGCGATTCGCTCATTTGGAGAGACGCTCAGAAAGGTGGTTAGAGACTGTTTTAGCACTTTATTTGTCCCAATTATCTGCTCCTGCCTATTTGGGTGAATAGAACATCATGGCATTGTTTATCACGGGCTTTATATTTGCTAATAACATTGTTGTTTATTACTGCAAACATGCTGTATGCAGTCAGTTTAGCTTCTGTTAATCCCCACTGCTCCAAGTTCTGTTTTGTTTTTTTTTTTTCCTTTATCTTTTTTTCTACCCAAGACAAATTAGATCCCACTGAACCAACCACATTTCCCACAGCTTGTGATTGTAAAGATGCCTTCTTGAACTGGGCTTCAGGTTGATTGGTTTCGGGCTGAAAACCCTAAAGAAAATAACAGGGTGATACTTACATGCAGGAATGGCTCTTCAACCATATTTCAACGGCAAGTATCTGCCTGGGCATTTCCTTCCAGGTGCTCACAGCCTGAATTGCACTAGTTCGGGTAACCATCAGAGAAAAGAATGCAGCAAATAGTTGCCATTAGATCATTTAGACTTCCCCAAAGTCCTCTTCTTCCACACACTGTTTTACACAAACATATCCAGGGATTCTCCATAGCCTGAAGCCTGCTGAATGTGCTTTTAAAAAATGCCCCTCATTTGGGCCTGTAGGAAAGATACTATCACTATAGTCTATTATTCCCCTGACCACATAGAATTGTGAGAACTCTGTATTCTCTCCCTCTGCAATAAACTTGCTACATCCCTGTACCCAGAGCTTTATTTAATAACAATTAATACCTAATACCTAAAGAGTGATTCCTTGACTATGCACATAGTAAATTATTTTCTCTCTCCCACCTTCTCTCTCTTGGAGGATGTTCACAATCTGTGCTACTTAGAGATGCATCGGTCATGATTAGAATATGGCAGTGAGGAAGATAGATCTTGTTCAAACCAGATACAGATGCTCCTCAAATTCCAGTTTGGTTGCAACCCAATAAAACCATCCTTGTGTTCAAAATTTTGTAAGTTGAAAATGCATTTAATGCATCTAACCTCCTGAACACCATAGCTTAATTTAGACTACCTTAAATCTGCTTATAACACTTATATCAGCGTACGGTTGGGCAAAATCATCAAACACAAAGCTTATATTATAAAAAAGTGTTAAATACCTCCTGTGATTTATTGAATACTGTACTGAAAGTGAAAAACAGCATAGTTCTATGGGTACTTGAAATACAGTTTCTACTGTATGGGTATCTCTTTTGCACCATCATAAAGTAAGGAAATCATTATGTCGGACCAATGTACATTGCAGACCTTCTGGAGATAGATTGGGAAGAGAAGCCAAATAGAATATCTTGTTGAAAGGTATGTACTAATTCACTGCAGATAATCAGGGACAATTACCTTTCAAACTGATGTTAAAATGCAGGTTAACTGGAAAATATAGTTTCTTTTTGAAAGTTGTCACAGAAACAGATATGTTTATAGAAGACTAGAAAAGAACATTGTAGAAGTGGGCAATATCTGGTCTTCAGACTCAGAAACACTGGCTTTTTCACTTTAGAATCTTCATTAAGTTACTTAAATACTTTTTGAGTTTCAGTTTCATCATTGTAAAAAGGCTGCAATAACCATCTTATAAGCTTGTTTTAATGATTAGAAAAAACTAATAATGGTTAGAAATTGTTAATACCCAAGTCATAGTAGAGCCCTCAGTGGACACTTTCATCTTACATACTTGAAAAGCAGATAGGGAAACTGGGCAAAATTTCCACTAAACCATCTATTTGTCCTAAGAGCAAGATGCAAGTCTAGCAATGTGCATTCAAATGTACCTGCTTTACCTGCGTGAGAAGGTGAAACAAGTAGAATACTTTTTAAACCTCAAGTTTATGAAGGAGAATAAGGAGTTCTTCATGGGTGGAAGAAATAATATAAGAAGGGAACAAGAAAGTAAAATGAAAGTCCAAGTATCAGACATGAGGCAATGGCACTTTTAAAAGTTAGGAGAGTGTTCCAACTTGGAGTACCTGGGTAAGAATATCCCACCCACAGATAGCAATTATAAAATCTGAAAATAATATTTAACAACTATTTGCAGAAATTTGAGGGGAATCTACTCTTGAAATACTGATTGCAGCAGGTTAAGTTTAGTGAATTTGCAGCATTTTGCCTGAGAGCACTCCCCAATTGGCAGGCCCTCAAGCTGCATGAAACTGGAGCCTGAAGGACTTAAGGTACCAGAGAGAAGAGTCTGAGGATGGTGGAACAGTTAGAAAGTTAGAGGCAGAAGAGAAGCTAGAAGGTAAAATAATTATGGAGATATTCAGGAGGCAGAGTTTGGAGTTTGAATCTAGAAAACTTAATTGTTTTCTAACACAGAAATCATTCTTCAGAGAACTATTAGAGAATTCAAGGCCTCTATATAATGTACAGGATCCAATAAGAAAAAAACAAAACAATGACACCACTACAAAACATAAGCACACAAAACACTAGGCATGGAAATAAAATAGGAAAATGTGACACATATTAATAATTAGGAAAGACAAGGCAATAGAAACTGACTCCAAGATCACGCAGATGCTGAAATTAACAGAAAAGGACATTATATCAGCTATTATTAATATGTCCAAAAGCTTTTAAAAATGTATATAAGAGAAAACATAAAATCTAAACATAGAATTTTTTCTGTACAAAACAATAGAAATTCCAGAGTTGAAAATATAATAACTAAATAAAATATCAAATTAACCAGATGAGATTAAGAGCAGATTGGAAATGACAAATAAAGAATAAACTTACTTGAAAGTAGATTAATTAAACTTATTCAATTTGTAGAAGAAAGATTGGAGTAAAAGATCAGACTTGCAAAAACATATGGGACAATAACAAGTAGTCTAATATATGTATAATTGGAGTTCCAGAATAAAAAGAGAAAGCGACAATAGGAGAGAAAAATTGATGAAACAATGACTTCAAACTTACCAAATTTGGTGAAACTCAGCAACTTCCAGATCCAGAAGCTTAATAAACCTCAAGCATGAGAAATACTGAGCAAATCCCATGTAGACACATCAAAGTCAAATTTCTGAAATCCAAAAATAAGATGAA
>NW_012155951.1:1507267-1508692 GCF_000956105.1 Propithecus coquereli | reverse complement strand
CAAATAGATAATAATTTATTAATTTTGTTCTTTGTTAATATCTCCTATGTAATAGGCACTGTCCTAGGCTCTGCAATTACAATGATAAACAAAACAAAGTCCTGCTTTCATAAATTTTGCTTTCTATTAGGTAAAATATGGTACTCAAAGCCTCAGGTAGTTCTATACCAATATTCAATATATGAGTAATATACAAAGCCTATCTGAATATTTTCAAAAGAAGAGACAATGACGATGGTGACTGATACAGTATTTCTAGTTCTCACACTGTTGAAATGCACGTCTTATTCTCTATTATTCCTTCAATACCCAGCATAGTTCTTAACACAGTGAGTATTCAATAAATATCAGATAGATGAAAGACCTTGAGAAAATACTTTCTCAGACTTTCATGCAATTAAGAAGGGAGAGATTTTACATATTTAAACGAGCACTTTTGTACTGGAGAGACATCTCTCCAAATGTCCACCTCTCTCCATGTCAGTTCCTTTAAGCTAAAATAATGGAGTCCAGTTGATTACAAGTAGACCTATGATGGCCCGGGGGCATGTACAGTCCTAGTCAGATACTGAATTTCCCTTCCTTAATCACTTATGATATTAGGCTAAAAGATTAAGCTTCTGCCTCAGTTTTTGCCATGTGTTTCTGCTCCCTTTTTTCAGTCCAAAACTTTGCCTGAATTCCAGCGTTATAAGTCTTGAAAGACTTGGGGTTTTAGTTTCTCTTACCCAGGAGTACTCATCTCTGCCTGTTCCAGAACCATGTGAAATCTGGTTTCATTCTGGATTGTCTGCTCAAATTCTAGATAGTAACCTCACAGGGATTTTAGGGTTACAATTACAGACTCCTGTACAACCATCTAGGAATATCAGTTTTAGGCAATGATATATCATATTCTGCCTGAGTTTACCATTCTTTTGATCTCTATACACTCTAATCTAAACTACCATTCCTCCTGCTCCCCTGCCCTCCGTTCTTTAGGCTGAATACCCTTAGTTCTCAGCAGTGCAACTCCACCCTCTTTTAATGCTCAACTATAGAGCCTTCACCATGTGGAACACTGTGGATCACAGTAGATTACAGGCTTCTGCCCCCCAAAGCACATGCAATCTCCTCTTAAAGGTGGGGGTTGAAACAAGTCACATGGCCACACATAACTTCAAGGGAGCAGAAGACAGAGAACTAAACACATTTAGTGATCAGAGTGAATGACCACCTGGATGGGAAGCTGTGCTTGATTTGCAGTTAAGTAAAAGATGAAGGGTACTAGGTTCTTGTTTTTTATTATTGTTTTATTTTTAGTGTTTGTTTTTTAATAACAAATAAATAGCAACAAAAACAAAACAAAAAACTAAGTAATCTTGCCTTTGCACAGAAATGAGACTGTTAAGAAGCCACAATGTGGACAGAGGTAAAATACATCTG
>NW_012155951.1:1500576-1503441 GCF_000956105.1 Propithecus coquereli | reverse complement strand
TGGAAGCTATCTTAGAATTCTGCCTACTATAGAAAAAAACATTTAATTTTGAGGATTTGAAAAACATTTTAATGATTAAATACTGGTTCTGTCTCTCAGAATCAGTTTTATCATCTGTAAAATGAAGATATAATACTGTTTTATTTCTCTCTGGAGAGTGGCTACAAACTCTAGCTCAGCCCACACAAGACTTTCAGCGCTTTGGTTGCAGATGTTTACAAGGTGCCTTTCTTGGTATATTTCTTTATCCAGTGGAAATCCTAATGCCTAAGTGTTCAACCCAGTGCCTACACATTGAATCTGTGTCTAGGTGTTCTGTTCACAAGAAAATGTTGGTATCAGCAGATGCCCTTGTGGCTCTTGTCTGACCTGTGCCCACTTTATTTCTGCCAAACTAGCTACTCTCTATGAGAGTGCAATTTTCTATGTAGACCAAAATGACAAAGGAACTTCCTAAAATTCCTTTCAACTTGTATTCTCTCTAGTGATTAAATCTCTATTTCTCCACTAGAAAACTCATTTTCCAGAATTACCTATATGAATTCCTTAATTCAGCACAATTATCAATTAATTTACTAAAAAGATAGTTTATATGATCCTTGCTTTAAATGCAATTAGATTCAAATGTGGATTGTAAGCAATACTAAAAAGAAAATGGCCCAGATAACACTGATTATTCATCGAGTTACTATGAAATATGGAGTGGATCCTACAATTACTAATGTAACTCCATCCATCTACATGGTAATTCACAACAATGCTAAGTTCTATTGGCCATTTGTAGGTTGATACTATTATATAGTACTAACAGATGTTAAATTAGTTTATAAAAACACCTAGCAACAACTGTAGCAGCAGATTGCTTGTAAGTAATTGGCAAGATTATAAAATTCAGATAACATGAAATGCAATAAGTTTATACTAAGACAAAGAAAAAGTGCATATAAATATTAGAGACAAGGTGTGAGATGGACCAAATTAAGATAAAACCAAAACAAATGGGTTCAATATAAGTTAATAACATTAATAATAAAGATAGTTCAGTAGTTACCTTCCTATCAGGGAACTTCCATGCATCTCTCATCTATTTTTGAGATGTTCGCTATTATATATTCCTTTGAAATTCAAGATAGTGTTTTCTACATATAAATGTATGTGCCATATATAGAAAATTAGTATTTCATGGAAAATAATGAATACTATTTACCTGAAAATTTAAATATTGTAAAAGTTCTGTGTATGAATAAGCCAGTCATTATAATCAATAAAACTGGGATATTTCACAATTATATTCCTATGGAAACTCTGGTGCCACCTTAACCACAACCTCACAAGCCACACTTCAATATAATGGGGTTGGATTTAATTCCATTTTATTTCTCCCCAGAGATTATGTTGTTTAATAATAACAATGCCACAAAAAATGTTAAAAACAACAATGATAAAAAAGAGAAGAATTTCTACCCTCCAGAAGTTGCTGCAGTCCACATTAGTTTAAATAAGATTGAAATTTCTCAATCTAGATTACAGATTATTTGAGATAAACTTCGATGTGAGATAGGACATTTATGAGATAAATGGTATTCCTGGTATTTTTCCATAAAATATGTCAGAATCTTTGATAGAAAATATATATACTTGCTGAAAGCTGTTAATTAATAAGAATTTTTGATTTCTGGTTTTGCAAGGGAGGGAGAAGAGGTCATTTGGTGAGAAATTTGAAAAATGTATACAGAGTGGATTTTAAACGGCATTTTAATTCTGTTCAGTAAAATCATTTATTACTCTTGCTACAAAAGAGCCAGGCCTGTTGATTCTCAATGCTTTTTAATGCATTGTGACTAGCATTACAATGACTGATGCAACAAAATGAGTGGAGGAAAAAGTTCTCTCTCCCTCTCCCTCTCTTGCCGATCAATATGCTGGAAGAAAATGTCACAGACTCCATTGAAGGTAATAGGTTTAGATCACCATTACACTTTCTATTCAGTGAGCTGAGGCTGTTTGGGCCATTTCTGTTGGAAAATTCACCTGTTTGAAAAGATTCATTTTATTCAATGCAGTAGAACAAAACAGCAGAGCAGTGAGCCTGCTACACCTCCGGCTGATGCCGTTCTTTCTTTCTGCTGCACATGCATTCCAGTCCTGGCTGTGCAGCCAGACCTAATTGAAATATATGGAAACTTCAGAAGCAGGGCCATTGAAAAAGGTAGTAGACAAAGTAAGCTTGTATTTTTTCTTTGTTACCTTCCATGTACTTTTCTGCACTTCTCCCTCCTACTCTGTCCTGTGTGCAGTGCCATCTTAGGCTCTTCTCCCCAGGCTTCTCGAAACCCTCTATCACACCAGCTTGCTCTTTTCAAGAAGCTGTGGCATAGGGTCATCCCATTCCTTCTGTTATTCTTGTCCTGGGACAAGTCCTGTAAGCTATGGCACTGCCAGGTGATTTAATGATACCATGCCTAGATTCGGATGTTAATGCGAATACTGGGGTAGTGGTTTACCCCTCCCAGATACTCCTGCACGTTATAAGATGACCTATCCTTAATGAGTGCCTCCTCCAACAAGTTTCAGAGAAGATGGTTTTGAGACAAGAAAATAGTCTATTCCATCTTTCTAAAGGCCTGATTCAAAGATGTTTGGCAGCAGAGTAGTGGCTTCTTCTCTCAACCAATAAGTGGTGTTGACAAGGGTGGATGATGGGAGTCTTCAGTCAGCTCATAAACTCCATCAGCCTCCCTGTTTCTATTTTTTTCTTCTGTAAAATGATGTGTAATTGCAGCTTCAAACCTTCCTTCCAAATAGATTGTTATCCCAAAGTCTGATCTAAAATGATATGGGAACCAACAGTGGGTATGAAATTAG
>NW_012155951.1:1499149-1500505 GCF_000956105.1 Propithecus coquereli | reverse complement strand
AGAGTCCATCTGAGAAACACACAATGGTGATCTGAAATTATTTGAAGAACTATGATGTGAATGAAATGTATGTACCATCTACAGCCCTATGTAAGACTGATGAGTTGGAAGCACAAAGGGAAGGAGTCTAGTTTAATGGAATTAAAAAAAAAAATTGAAGACTAATGTCTAAAATGGAGTCAGCTTTCTTAAAAGAAATATTTTTAATCTCTTCAGGTTTGTATGAAGTCTCAATACAATTTGTCAATGATTATTGAAGAGAAACTTAAACATCTAACATGGTGAATGTGATAGGGTAGGAAGAGAACTTGTCACAGATAACTTATAAACACTTTTCCAATTGTGTGATACTTTTATTGGAAGTTTTACAGTCTTTCTCCCAAGGAGCTCAATTATCAATTTGAGCTGAGATGTGGAGGCTTAGAATTATTGTTTCATAACTAGTATAAGAGAAATATAAAGATTAAGTAATGTGTTGCAAATGATAGAATATACTAGTACATGCACAACAGTTGTATTTGATGCCTATGAATTTCTGATTGTTTACTTAGGGAATATGGCTATGACTTGTACTCAATAAATGAAATGATTGAGCTGTTGAACCAATACATATGATATGCCTTTGAAACATAGAACCATTTTCTCCTTGTAAAGTCTAATACACTGAGAAGTAAATTAATGACTCTTAAGTTAGACTACAAGTAGTCCTTCTAGATTGGTGGTATATTCTGTATATGTGGTTAGTAAGAAGAGTGATTCTAACCATTTCCAATAAAACGATTAGTCTAAGTAACTCAGGCAGTGTCTTAGGGATGCTGTAGCTTCTGAATGTGAAATTCTAAAATATAAGAACGCAAACTGGGACAATCAAGTCTGGACCAAACCTGGAGTAGTTCAGCAGTAAGGAGAAGTGAATTCCTGCCATCAGCCAATCACTAACAAGTTGAGAGCTCATGAAAAGTCATGTGATTTTTGTAAAGATATTGAACAAGCATAAGCAATAAGACTCTGCCAGTTTTAATACTTTGTTTTTCATAAAATGTTGGCTGTCATGATCTGAAACAAAGATCACAAGCTGACAACCCATGGAATAGATTTTGGTATTGGTCAGCTGGAAGCAGAATATTATATCTGTTTTTAAGTACTATATCCTGTGATAATTCAATAAAGGAGGCAGAGATGCTAACACTGGAGAGTCAGTCTAAGAAACACACAATGGTGATTTGAAATTATTTGAAGAGCTATGATGTGGATGACAGCCTTGCCAGGGCTTTCAATTGGAGGGGATTATACTCGGCATCTATACCAAGGGAAGAGAATCTGGAAGCTATCTTAGAATTCTGCCTACTATAGAAA
>NW_012155951.1:1493401-1495819 GCF_000956105.1 Propithecus coquereli | reverse complement strand
CCAGCTAACTTTTTCTATTTTTTTCTATTTTTTAGTAGAGATGTGGCCTCACTTTTGCTCAGGCTGGTCTCAAACTCCTAGGCTCAGGTATATAGGTGTGAGCCACTGCGCCTGGCTAGAGTTCTTTCATCTGATGAACGATGGTCACTCTGGAGTTCACAGGGCTCACATTAAAGAGCACACAGGGGAAAGGGGGAAAATGGGAGAAACGGAGGTGATTAATAGCACCCCACTTTCTTTCAAGATAGACATTAATAGAACATATATGGAACACATTCCAGCCAATACATGCTTAAAACTTCATTATTAAAAAGCACTTTGTCATTATCATTCTATGAGTGATGTTTATTCTGGGTAAGAGATCATTAAAAGTTCAGATTCCAAAACCCTAGACATCCTTAGGCCCTCAAATTATTTAGCCAAGCAAAGAGAATTCTCATGCTAATGAAGGCAAAAAATTGGATTCCCCAGTTTACAGAGTACACTAAACTGAACAAAATTGTCAGCAGAACATTTAAATTACTTTTTTGATAAGCTTGGCTATTTACAAATCATCAGACAATTACATCTTCCAAAAACTATTTAGCATCAATTCACTCTGCCTTTTCAACAGTGCACTTGACTAATTCCAAATAAATTGAAAAAAATTACCTTGCAGATTGCAAGAAACTGACCAAAAACAATTGCTAGGGTTTTAAATTGTATATTGTTAAGCAAAAGAGTTTTCCTTTGCTTCATCACCTATGTTCCAGACATTAACCCTTTAGTACAGAGAGAAAGACAAGTGATGAACACAAGATCTGAGACCAAGCTCCATCTTAAGAATTCCCTTGAAGCAATTTTCATGAACTTTCAGAGGTTACATTTAATGGCATGTTATGAGGTCATTCCCTAACATGCCCCTGGCTCTACGATTTCTGATTATTAGCTATAATCTTCTCCGTAGAAAAGAAATTAGAACCCGCAAAGCAATGCCGATATTTAGAGGATTCAAATCTAGGCCCTAAGAATCAATCACTCTTCTCCAGCAAAGCAGTGAAAACATTAAAGTTGATTCCTCTCCCTAGACACTCTTAGAGATGCTCAGGACCCTACTCCTTACAAAACCTATTGAGCTGTCTTGTAAATCCTGCTCCAGGGAAAAGATCTGCAAGGAGGAATTTCCTCCTGAAATAGCAGGGCTTGGACACCAATTCCTCAGTCCATTTAAGGGAATGAGGAGGTCAGTGAGCAGTGCTGGCCTCAGAGGATCGAGTTTAATGCTATTTCAATATCCCCAGACCTCAGGTGTGTATGTAGGCAAGAGATGTGGAATACTTTGTATTCAGATACAGGGTGTTCCTTTTATTCAAAATACGTCTTAGTCAACCCTGCCACAACCAATTGACATTTAATCAGAGAAGAATTTTTTTTGTTGTTATTATGTTAGCTTCAGCATTCCTTAATGAGAAAATTAAGATTGTTCACTTAAAAATAAATAAAATGTAATTTAAACTCACAATCAGTAGTAAATAAGTTCATGATTGATTTAGTTATTTATTTATTTTTTGTCTGGACGCTTCCCTGGCATTCTCCATTTGCCTTGGAAATGATGGTCGTGTCTACCTGAAGACTGGGGTGAGTACCAAGAAGTTAGAATAGGCAGATTTCCCTGAATCACCCTTCTGTCTTTGACCTGCATGTCCTCTCACATCATCTTCTCTGGGTTTTATTCTGCCCCCCAGAAAAGAGAGGCTTCTGAAGAGCAGGCAGTCTGTGTGGCTAAGCCATACATAACACTATCACCCTGTAAATCAAGGTTTTGTGAGGACTTTCGGAAAGGTGAAAAGATTGCCATTCCTTCAGTTCATTTCTTCTATCAGGGGATGACATTATAGGACAGTGATTAAGTAAAGATGTTTTAACAGTCCAGTGGCCAAAAATCCTCCACTGAAGACAGTTTTGGGCAAAAGTAATTAATTTGATTTACAACAGCTACTGGTCCTAGAATACACTTGAGCCTTCTGTCTCTCTGTAATTGTTAAAAAAAAAAAAAAAGAGAGAGAGAGACAGAAAACACCGAGACATGTGTTAACCCTTTGTTATTTATAGTACAGTTGTCATTCTTATCTTAGTAATTTTATCCACTATATGGTTCAAGGTTTAATTTCATTCAAAAGTCATAATAGTCTCTTAGCTGAAGTGCTTACAACTGATCATTAATTTAGCTTCAGGACATGAATACTAAAGAAAAAAAGATACCAATTAAATTTCAATTGGCTTTTTTAAAGCTACAAACAGCAGAATCTCCATTTCAATTTAATTAACTGGAAGAGGGAGTTAAAGAAAAAAAACGTGGACTTCAATATTTTGCACTTATACATATATACATTTTCAGTGAAATTTCTAGATAAACAGGAATTGAAAATTAAAAAAAAA
>NW_012155951.1:1491872-1493351 GCF_000956105.1 Propithecus coquereli | reverse complement strand
ATCCTAAGATTAATATAAAATGATAGAAGCTTCTTCCTATAATGGAATAATGAAAAAGAATGCAATAATGCCTACAATAAAGATGTATTAGGAAAACTTACAGGCCTTTTATAACTGTGCTTGGGATGGGTGGCTTAATTAAACATTAAGAGAAAAACAACAGTATAGAAAACTGCTCATAATCTATATTACTTCATTCTGTTCAATTAAAGATGATTATTTTAAAGAATGAAAGAATAAAACATATTTGCAAAAAATCTTAAAACTAAAAATATTCTAGAAAGAGTAAGAGAGTTTGTATTTGCAACGGATTAACTTAAATCTCTTCGTCATTAAGTATTGTACTTTAGGGTATTGAGAGCATTTTCAGATAAAGTTATCGGTCATCTATCAGTCAAATCAATATCAGTCATATATGAAGAGTTTTGGAGCAGGGAAGAGGAGATGAGAAATTAGTGTGGTCATATCAATATAATTATTACAAAGGAAAACAAAAATAGCATGACTAAGCTGGTTTGTGGGTAGGACAAAACATCACAAAGCAATGGTGGATCACAAAGCTTTTATTTTTGGTTTTGTTTTTCTAAATAGGGAAAAAAATTTATGACTTCAAAATTAGCAAGTTCAATTCCATGTGCTGTATTCATGTTCATTATCATCGTGTGTCTTTTTGTGACTTTGGGATTTCAGGACCCTGAGAAGGGTCACAGGGAGAATGGAACTCACGCTATTTACATATTTTCCCTTGTCCAACACTATAATTATAAAGGAGAAGATGCTGAATTTTATAAACTACAAATAAGTGATTTTGATGAGTTTAATGTTGACCTCAATTAATATTTATCAACATCATATTGTTCATTGTTATGTGTGCTTCTTAATATAAATCATTTGGTTTAATAAAAAGCAACTACTTTCTGATTTATCATTTCCTTAAATGCTATTTTAATTTCGTGAGTAGATCAAATGAAAAGTAGATGACCTGTGTATGCACTTCAATAAGATCAGCTCCAGGTCCCACACAGCATCGTGTTAGATAAATTTGAGGATATGGATTGAATTATTTTGAAATTGAATTATAACTGACTGATGAAAAAGGTGTTGATGAAAGTGGTCAACTTCTACCTGATAGAGGGTCTTTCCTAGTGTGTTCCAAGTGTCCATCATTAATCCTAGATTTTTGTGCATTTATATGCAAGTATTTGAAAAGGCCAGCAATGGCATTCTGACCAGATCCAAAGGTGAAAGCTGAAAATCAGTAGAAAATGTTGTATGGTTATATACAATTCAAATATGATGGATAGAATCTGACTAGGTATACTTAATAAAAATAAATGTAAGCCTTTCTGATTAGTACAACCTCTGTGGAAAGTAATATGGAGATACCTCAAAGAGCTACAAGTAGAACTACTATTTGATCCAGCAATTCCATTACTGGGCATCTACCCAAAAGAACAAAAGACATTCTATAAAAAAGGC
>NW_012155951.1:1454888-1478057 GCF_000956105.1 Propithecus coquereli | reverse complement strand
GTCTTTGAAGACCATCCAGACAGGTAGTATTATACCAGAAGATGGCAAACCTGTCCCATTTCTGCTATGGACTAAAATATCAAAGTCTTACTGACCTTATCTGTGTGATTCCTTAAATATTGGTTAAGCCCTGTTTTGTGTTAGGTTCTGCTGTAGGTAACGGGAATACGCCCGTGAACACATCCATGCTTCTCTGGGGAGAGAGACAGCAAACGAATTAACACACAAATATATGGAACATATGCCAACACGAGAAGTTTATGGAGAAAAGCAAAGCTGGGTGAGGGGGATTGGCTAGCAGGGTAGGGGCTGCAGTTTCATTTAGGGAAAGTAACAAAGGGATTCCTGATAAGATTAGGTCTAAGCAGAGAACTGAAGGACTTGAAGAAATCAGAATTAGGGTGAGTCCTGGAAGCACCGGAGCCCACTATGGGAACAAGCTTGATTTATCTCTGGGTACATCGGGGAGACAAATGTATCCAGAGCACAGTGAGTGAGGGGACGTGTGGTAGGAGATGAGCACTGAGAAGCGGGGCCTCAGAGGAAGATTGGGTCCCACCCAACAGGCTTTGCAGCCATGTACGAACTGTACTATTCCTGAGCGCAAGAAGGGAAACCACTAGAGAGTTTTGAGCAGCAGATGGACTTGATTCACATCTAATGCAACGTGAATGATAATATTATCTACATCCCTAGATTGTTATAAAGATAAAGTGAGATAATACTTGAAACGTCAGCACGTAAAAATTACTGACAGGCTTGATCAGTGCCTGATAAGTCTAAAAGTACAAACTGTAGAATCTATTCCATGGGCTTCTCCACTTTGTTAGTGTTCTTTTTCCATGTGAGCTTTACCTCCCAATCTAACTTGCAAACTCCTTAAAAACAAAGCCTGCCTTATATCTTTCTTTCTGTGAAAGAAGCTAAATTTGCACCAGTGGCTGATTTAAGATTTTTGTGAGTTGCTTGATTAGTATAAGTAAAAGCAGCAAACTAAATTAGGCATCAGCTCCCAATGCAAGCAAGCCTTATCATTGGTGAGCAGAAATATGCAACCAAAGCTGGGAAAAAAATCTCCTTGTGAAGAATTAGAGTAGTCCAGCCCCTGCTGATTACTCATTCAGACCCTTATTCCTGAAAATCTTTTCTTCATAATTTCTCTCACAGTACCTAGCAAAGAATTGGATATAATTTTAAACAATATGATTTAAGATTGTTTAATGAGACTGTGAGTGAAAAGAAATAATCCTAAAGTACATATTTACATTTTTACAAACTTAGCGAAAATATTCCTTTTCTTTTTTTTTTCTTTGCCTCCATTTCAAAACCACAGTCTTTAATTTGAAGCTTCTCTTTCTGAATCTGGCTAAAATATTATGTGTTGAGTATCTGTAGAGTGTTCTGAAGGGCTCTCTCTTTACACCTCACCATGGAAAGAACACTGAATCCAGTTCTAGATTGAGCTCTGCTACTTTGGGCAGCAGAGCCTACGCTGGGCTTTAGTGCCCAGTTTGTTCAACTACAAAAGCAGGTATCCAGCATGCTCCACATAATAAATCAGAGGGATGTGGTGGTAACTCAACATGGAAGTGTGTATAAAGCCACTTCTCAAATTGTCTCAACAAATCAGCCATCCTTCCCCTCCCCAGAATATATGATCATTTATAATTAGGGAAATAAATGCGAGGTCAGTAAATATACTAAACAAATAAGAACAATTTATATGCACTATAGTGGCCAGGGAAAGCTACTTGAAGAAGACAAGCTTTACGAAGAGCTAAAAAGTCGCAATTTTCCAATTTTACTTTGCAATTTAATATCAGGCTTTTGATGAAGTCACAGGTCTTTCTCCTTAGCTTGATTTAATTTGCTCACTTTGTCTTCTTTCTTGGTTTTTACGTCTTGTCAAAATTCCAGATGCACATTATATCCTATGTGTTTTATTAATTTAGCCAAGATGATGTTATGTGTTCTTTTGCTTTTTTCTCATATTTCATTTTTTCCCCCAGATGTTACTATTCCTTTATTTTTTTTCCTTCTGAATCTGGGGAGGAAATTCAAGGATATGCCGTCTATCACATTTCGCCTTAGAAATTCTGCCAGGAGCCTGGTTTGTATGAGCACCACCTACTTCTGGCAGCCATTTTGCACTTCGTGCTTCCCTCATTAATGTGCTAGAAATGCAGCTGATTGCTTCTGTGGCCCCTTAATTAAAGACAATTAAAAGTTGCTGGGTTACCATGGGGATGACTGATTACCCAGCGGAGTTCACATTTGAGAAGATGCACCCTCAGTAGTCCTCTTGCATGAGAAACAAGGACTTAGCCCTCAGGCCCCTTTATTTCATTCCCACAATACTAGGAAGATACCTAAGCTTTTATTAGGGTTGGAACTCCAGATCTCTTTTCTAATGGAATCATACTACAAAACAGTCTCTCAAGTGTCTCTTTATTACTCTCTCTCAGGCCTCTTCTTGAATCTGCTGTACCAGAATAGTAGAGATAGAAAGGTACTTAAAAAGTTGCCTAACTAGTTAAGTAAATCAGCCCAGCTAACTAGATATCATCACAATCTGTTCCATGTCCCTCATTTAGGGAATGAGCCTTCTACCTCGTTCCCTGTTCTCTTGCTCCCAGATAGTTTATATTAACTAGCATGCAGAATAATGCAAACTGTCCCTGACTGTTTGTCACAGTCTTGAGTTGACTAAGGCAGGCACGAACTGCTTTTGGATTGCTATTTCTGCCTCCTGGTCTAGTTATGTTTGCCTGGACGATGCCCTGAGTTTTGATAATTGTCCATAGTAAGGAGAAGATGGAGAAAGCAAGAAAGTTAATGCTTCCGTGTAGACTGATTCTTTAGAATGCCAATAACTGGCTCAATTTTTCTCTCTAGTTCTTATACTACTATGTTATTTTTCTTTATTTTGTTTTAGTGAATTCTGTAATCTGATGTCTGATCCTGTTTCCTTCAAGTTTTCCATGGAAGATCTTCCTTAAAATGTCACTGTTATTTTATGATCTGTATATATACCTATCTTATGTAAATAGGTAGATCTTATGCATCTGTACATATACCTAGTGCCATGACTCCTACTGGGCATGAAACGCTCGGCCCTCCCATAGCCATGTGAAAGACTGGGTATTTGACCCACTAAAGCTGGATCTGTCCAATAAGTGGCTACTTTGATCTGGTTTTCATCCATCCCTAGCATATGGAACCTCTGGAAGAGGACTCCTACCGTCCCTAGGCAAGTTCGGAAAGGTTTTGCCTTCATTACCAAAAAGATGTCTAACTGATCTTGCTTTAAAAGATAGAGGTTCTGTGGGCCCCTCATACTTCCTCATTTATTTGACAAGGCATCCAAGACTTTGGTTGTTGTTATTTTCAGTGAATGCTATCCTCAGGATTTCCAGGCAGGTTCTCATTATGATTGTGGATATCTAAACCATTAATTGACCACCACTTTTCCTCTGTTCTAATATTTGTCCCTGACTCTTGCAGCAGCACTGATCTCTGTTAAAGACAGACAAATAAATCTTTCTAGAGGCTCCTGGGCCTGGCATTGGGAACACGAATGGTTAGCTCACTTAAGGAAAGATCTCCTATTACCAAAACAAAAATATTTTATTTGGTACTTTGAACCACAGAATAAAGCACTTTTAACAAACCACACCTTCTGCAGTGGTTCTTTCTTTTTCTTTTTTTCTTCTTTCCTTCTTCTCTTTCTTGTCTTTCGTGATTAGAATTTTAGAGTCTCTAGTTAATCCCAGTCATTCCTACCATCTAAAATGCCTGGTTTCAAAGAGTGAGAATGGTAACCTGTAAATGTTTTCAGTCCAAGAAAAATAATGGAAAATTTTATTCCCTACATTTCTTTCCATTCTTCCCACTACTATATAAGTTATTCTCAAAAATACATTGCATCTGGAGTCTAAAAAAACTGATTAGTATTACAGTGAGCTTCTGAAATGTCCCCTGCATGTAACACTCCAGCAATCCATGACCAATGTGCAGCCTAAAAAATAAAATAATCTTAATATTTTTTAAAACCAATAAGCAGAAACTAATTTGAAGAGCCTGCTTTGTGTGTGTGTTCGATGTGGAGCATGGCACTTAATGTTTTCCTCAGATAATGGAAGCATAATAGGTGTGAAAGGCTGACAATTTGGACTTTGTGGGTGGCCAGGAAAGGGTCACTCATGGGGCCACCTGTCCTTTGTTCCTGTGCAGCACAGCCATGTTTCAAGTAGTCCTGGGGTAAGGTTCCCTGGCACTGTGCTCTCAGCAGGGTGCTAGCCTGACCTGTAGAGACCACCTCCGAGAGTGTGTGTAGTTCACTTTCCAGGACCAACTCTGTCCTTGATCTCCGCGCTGTGACTGACATCAAGGTGACCAATTAGTGGGCACCGTGATGGTGTTTTCTGTGATGTTGTAAGGGCGCTGAGGTCACAGGCGATTCAAGCCCAGCTAAATCCCGGGAGGCTGCACAAAGCCGTGCTTCTGAAGTCTGACTTCAACACAGCATCCCACAAATGAAGGTATGGCTCCTTTTTTGAACTTGACCAGGAACCTGCTCACTGAGCAGGTGCCTGAAATGCAGCTGCTACAGCAATTTTGAATAGCAAAGACATTCGCTGATTGCCAAAACCCAGCTTTACCCTGAGACAAGGTAAACCGGGTCATTCTCAAGGGGAGATGAAGGCTGGTTGACTAGCAAGGAAAAAAATTGGCTTTTAAGGTTTTAGGGTTTAGGGGACTAAATTGTACAGTAAGTGAGTGACTACATATCGGAGTTTTCTTTCAACTTCCTTCTCCACTAAATAATTTGTCAATATTTATTTTATATCAGTGCAACAATCATGGCATCTTGTTTTGTTTCTCATTAAAATTTGCAAAAAGCTTTGCCATTCTAACAACTTTATGAGTTAAGGAGATTAATTGTCTTCAAATATCTGATAAAACAAACTGAGATTTCTAGAAGCCCCTAGTCCTTTATTTTCCATTTATTAGTATTGTTTGCTCCATTTAGTTGGCAATACCACAGGGTCAGTGTGGTCAGCTCAGGACGAGGAGTTGGCTGATTCCCTGATGGGAGGCTAAGGGTTTCAGTAGTAGCAGGGCAGGCAGCTCTGGGAGCGCTGGCAACAGAAGCAGGATAAAGCTCTGTTAATCAGTCTGGCCTAGGAAAGATCAGAGACCATCAGCAGAGCACAAGTCAAAATACAGACCAAAGAAGAATTTTTAACCTGTCTACTGACCAGTTCTTTGGTCTGATTTATTCCGCTGGGATGTGACTCTGATAGGATTGTCAGATTTAGCAAATAAAAATGCAGGCCATCAGCTAAGTTTGAATTTTAGATAAAAAACAAATAACTTTTCATATAAGTACATCCCAAATATTGCATGAAGCATGTGAATTCTCTCTCTCTCTTTCTCTCTCTCTCTCTCTCTCTCTCCACACACACACACACACACACACACACACACACACACACACATGCGCTTTGTTTATATGAAAGTGAAATTTAGCTTGGTATCCTTGGTTATCTGGCAGCCCTAGGTCCCGGGCTCTGAGACCCACCCCGGGGTATGCAGGTATGCCCAGAGGTGAGCTGGAAGATTCTGACACCCACTGGTAAAAGTGGCCAAAATTCAGGCAATGGTGGAGAGCAGAGGGAGCCAAAGATCTGGATAAGTGGAGACACTGAAATCTCCAACGCTGCTGTATGTCTCACAGTATTTTATTTTTCTCTTAGTCTGTTTTCTTCTCAGTGAAAAGTGTATAGAGAAATGCAACCAAACCATTCATTATTACATGGGAGTCATTTGACCTAGTATGTGGTCAGAGCCGGTTTACAGTGTCCAATTAATATTTCCCGTTTGCTGCACCTTTTCTTTCAGTGTCCAGAACTCTCATAGTTTCTTTTGACTCTCACCTTTCTTCAGAGAAGTTTGGGGCCTTCCTTTCCCCACAAATAGGGCCTTTTAGGGACTTATCTTGACACAGTGGTTAGAGTGTGAATTAGTAGCTAGTGAGAGGATAATTTCAGAGTAGGGAGCTTCTCGCTGTTTTTTAAGTCATGCCATATTGGACACTGATTGGAAGTAGGGATAGAGCCACCATCAGGGGATGGGAAAAATCTTTGAACTCTGGGTTTATATTTAGGCTAATTTCCAAACAATTGTCTGTGTTCCTCTAGAGAGTTAACACAGACCCACTACCTACCCATTCCTTAGACCTGCCTCATGAGCTGTGATTTCACACATTTCATCAAATTTTGAGGCTATTTTTCTCAATCCTGATGACAATATTCCAAACTACTTCCTGCCTTTCCAAAAAACAAAGAAAAAGAAAAGGAAAAAAAAAGAAAGAAAGAAAGAAAAAGAACACTCACTGGCATAAACCCCAAAGCGACACACAAGAATCTGGTTATAATATAAACATAGCTCCATTGTTTTCAGATGAGAAAGGGTATAAAATGTGCAAATGCCAAGTGTCATTATAATCACAGAGTTTGTCTTTCTAAAGAAGCTCATAATTTCTCAGACATTTACAACAGCTCTCTCTGCCCCCATGGAGATGAGTTATAATCAAATGCAACCACAGGCCATTGTCTCTGAGCCAAACCCAAAGGCAACATCCATTAAAAAAATACCAACATTATTCATTTGTCTGTATTTTGTGTCATGATTATATTTGGGGAGCAAAATATCAGACCAAAGCACTGCACTATTTGGTAAGGCTGGGATGCTACTGCATTTTAATCAAAGAACGTATTGGTACTCCCACTGGCATTTGTGTGGACAAAGGAATGATAACCACTTACAGCTGGAAACCTCTTTCTTTCCCTCCTATTACTCTTTCTCTGTTCTCTTAGTTTCTTTCTGTCAAGTTTTCTCTTCCCATATTTTCTCCCTATCTTATTCCTCCTCCCTTCCCTCCTTTTCATCTCTTTCTTCTCTCTTCTCTTTTTCCTGTGTGCTAGTGCTGTGACCGTTATTGGTAATGCCAGAGACTGTTCTTGAACTGACAACTGAATTGCCAGTGTGAGTTTCGAGTGCTCTGGTTTATTTTCATTCCGAGTTGTTTTGGTAGGATTTCAAACTGTATTTACAAAACAGGAGAAAACGAGCCTTTTAATCTCCTTTGCTTTCTTATTCTAACTTGCTCTATTTCTTCAAACCTTTTTTTTTTTTTTTTGGTAGTTATTTCTTTCTTGGAAATAGACTTTGAAAATAGACTTCGGTACCAATGAAATTAACCTGATCAAGTTGTGTCAACTGGAATCCCAGGATGTTCAGAGTCCGATTATCATCCCCATGCCTGCTATGTGATCACTCTGGCATCTCCATACAGGTGAGAACCTCTGTGACAATGAGAAGAGAACTTTGCACAAAATAGTGCTGTGATAGAAAATTTGGAGCCCAGCTTGTCCTTGGCCACATTTCTGTGGCTTTGTATTTTGCTCTCCCCCTTGTCCCTCGATCCCTTTCACATATTCAAAGCCTTCATTCCCATGCCACCAATTTTTTCCTTGCTCCTGGATCATTTCCATCAGTCTCAAGACATGTTATAATCTTAAAAGAAAACAAACAAATAGAAACAATAGCAAAAAGCAAGCTGCCTATAAACACGCAGGATTTCACTCTAGCTATCATCTCATTTCTCCTTTCCCTTTGTAGCAAAACATTTTCAAAACATTATCTCTATTTATACCTTTGTGTCTTTTATGCACATATACTTTTACACTTCTCTGAGTCATCCTCGTTGCACCTAAAGCTGTTCTTGTTAAGGTTGCCACCAAGTTGTTAAATCCAATGGTCAATTCTTATGCCTTTGATTATTTGCAGAAATGTGGCTCCGTATGGACAACTGGAGATGAATGGTATAAGGTACAGAAACTTTTCCTAGGAAAGAAGGCTTCATTGAATGATAATAAGTCAGCACTAGAGGAATGAAGAGAGTTGATGACCTCAATCCTAACCCTAGTCTAGCCCCCTGTCAGTTGAGAACTGAGACCATGGATATAGGATTATAAAATCAGAAAAATCAGAAGCGAAAAGAACCATTTCTATAAAATTACCATGGGTATTGGGGATACAATTCTGGAGCAGTGGCATTAGAAACATTTTTATAATAACAATGATGGCATTAAGGATGACATCACTATATTGGTCGTGGTTGAACATGATTGCAGAAGTACTAGTAGAGTTGGGAATTGGGAGATATTGGTCATCTGCCTAGAGCAATTTATTAATTATTTTATTTATGCTTTTTGATATAGTGCATATGACCTATATTTCCACCAAAATTGACTTAATAGCATGTTAACCCATTTCTTGCAAGATCAGGTATTGACACTTGGAGAGTGTTGCTGCTTCAGGGCTGCTGAGTTGTGAGGTGTATTTGCCTCACAGGGAGGGCCCTAGACTGATAAACTCAAGAGTGCCATCTTTGCTTCCCCCTTTTCTCTTCTCCTCTTTTATCTGGCTGTCATTCCCTTTTGTCAAAGTTCCTACTTCTTCTAATCTACTATGAACTGAGAAAACAAAAACAAGTGTGCTAAAATTGTGTCTAAAATAAGACCAACGGTGATCTGAGTGATGTCCATGTGTTCTAGCCTATTTTGTGCTGCTATAACAAAATAACACAGATCAGGTAATTTATAAAGAACAAACATTTATTTCTCGCCATTCTGGAGGCTGAGGAGTCCAAGATCAAGGCAGCAATGCATTTGGTTGTCTGGTGAGGGTCCAGTCTCTACTTCCAAGATGGCACTTTGAATGCTGCATCCTCTGGAGGGAAGGAATGCTGTGTCCTCATCTGGCAGAATGTGGGAGGGCTAAAAAGATAAACTCCCTCTGGCAAGCCCTTTTATAAGGGTACCTAATCCCATTCATGAGGACAGAGCCCCTCATGACTCATCACCCCCCAAAAGGTTATATTTACCAATCTTCTTACATGGAAGAGTAATTGTCAACATGAATTTTGGAGAGGAAAAAAAACATTCAAATAGTAGCATCATGAGAATGAGACAAGAAATTTTGAACATTTAACTCCCTAATCTGCCAAGCTAGGAGCCTACTCCCTTCTTCTTTATGTCATATGTAGTTTTCATTCCTGGGTGTTTATATCCCATTCAGTATCATAAAACCGACTAGAGATCCAGTATTTAGAAGGAATTTCATCCCCACTATTAATTTCCCCTGAGTTCTACAACCCTGATTAATCTCCCATCCTCTCATGTACTATTGTTTTAAATGTCTAAAATGTATTGGTACTTAGAATAGCCTTCCATATATCTTTATCTTTCTCTAAATTTATACAGTATCCAAAAGTAACGTGCTCCTTGAGGTCAGAAACCAGTTTCATCTCATTTTGTTTTCTTTTACTTTGTTTTAGGTATTTACATCCACCTTGTTCCAAAAAAGGACTTAAGGTGACTAAAAAATTGTAATTCTGCAAGATAAATGCATAAACAATGAAAAATTAGGAAGGCAGAAAATCCTGGTAGAAAATAAGATGAATTCAAGGGTGAGATTAATACATAACAAATGTTTGCTGTGAAGTTCTCTACAATGCTTTAGATCTGCGGACTGGCCACAGTCCTCAGCCTGCCAGGAACTGGGCACACAGCAGGAGGCGAGTGGCAGGAGCATGAAGCCTGGCATGCACCCCCAACTGCTCCCCATTGCTTGCATCACCACCAGAGTCCGGCCCCTCCGTCAGATCATCTGTGGCATCAGACCCTCACAGGTGCACAAATCCCACTGCAAAGTGCATATGCAAAGGATTCAGGTTGCATGTTCCTTATGAGAATCTAATGTCTGTTGATCTGAGGTAGAGCTGAGGTTGTGATGCTAGTGCTGGGGAGCAGCTGCAAATGCAGATTATCATTAGCAGAGCGGTTTGACTGCACAATAAATGTAATGAGCTTGAATCATCCTGAAACCATCTCCCCCCACCCGCCCGCATCCTGGTCCATGTAAAAATGTCAATCCCTGGTGCCAAAAAGGTTGGGGATCGTTGTTCTAGGCTCATCCATTGTGTTGCAAATAGCAGGATTTTCATATTTTTCAAGGCTGAATAATATTTCACTATATGTATACACCACAGATTCCCTATCCACTCATCTGTTGATGGACACTTGGGTTTCCATATCTTTGCTACTGTGACTATTGCTGCAATAAACATGGGAGTAAAGATATCATTTTAAAATTCTGATTTCAATTCAGAATTCCCCCTGCACCCTGTCTGTGGAAAAACTGTCTTCCATGAAACAGGTCCCTGGTGTCAAAAAGGTTGGAGATCGCTGCTTTAGATAGGTTATTATGCGTCATCTTTGTAACAGCCAACTCAAAAATGAATTCATGGTCAGAAACTTGACTTACAGTAGGTATAACACAGATAACCAAATAAACAAAAAAAAAGTTCAAGTGCTCAGGGAAAGCCTACTTATTTCTGATTCTTAATGATAATGTCTCCAGGGGTCTTCATAAACCTGACCCTGTATCAAGTAGTAAACAACGTTTTTAACAGCATCCTCACATTAAATATCAGCCATAGAGTTTCATCCGGCTGTTTTGTGTAACGGTCCTCAGCTCAGGCTGAGGCACATGATCAAGAATTAGGTTTTCCACATTGTTATGCTCACATTGATTCAGGCCATTGATATAAACAATATTCGAAGGAAAAACAAGCTGCCGTATGCCCCTGGAATAAACCAGCACACAAATTGAACACACATATATACATACCCTGCGAATGTTCATTTTAGATTAGTTTGTGCTTTTATTTGGCTCTGGAAGTAAATGGGACATTTCTAATGAGTACTCATCATTTTGGCAGCCAGACTATGCACAGATGATATGAGCCGCTAACCACCAGGGACAATGTTTGCCCAGATGTGACTCTATCTTATGCTACAAAGCATTGTAAATGTCAAACCCCTGGTTGGTATGCAATTCTCCACTTACCGCACACAAAGCCTGCTGGAGAACAAAAGGTGCCAGATATGGATGCGTAAATCATTATAATGGGACCAACAGATCAACAACATCACCCCTTAGAAATAGGATGGCCTGAGGTCATGCTTCTTAGATCACTAGCCCCTTTTCAGAATGTCCTTTTTTGTCTGTCCTGTTTTTCAAGAGGCACTACAGGCTTTTTGTAATTAAAGTTGTATTGATTTTGTATTTTTAAAAAAGGATTATAAAAAGACTAGCATGAACCAGAACAAAGGCAGATAATGGATGGTAAACACGAGGAAAGATAACAATCCAGAAATGTGCTCATAATAATTCTCATATACCAGCTTTTCAAAGTTGGTTTTGGTACAACTGTGTTTTAAAAGCTATCCCATGTAGCAGCGATTTTCAATAGTGATCCTGGCCACTGAGTTAACATTGATTATAGAAATTATGATTGTAGTTTTTAAAAAAAAAAAAATCTTTAATTCATCTTGAGAGAAATGTTTGTTCCAGGATTGCAAATATAGTAGTGGACACCTGGGGCATGATGATGAAAGGACTCTTTAGAACTTCAGGACTTCCCTTTGTTCTGGCACCGCTACCCACCCAAAGAAGAGTCAGGCTGGCATATCCTCAGGACGCATATTGAAAAAACAGTTAGCTTTGCAACAACAGCGACCAATATAAATTGGGAGCATTAAAGAGAAAAACCTGACCACTTCTGCAACTCTGCTCCTGGCATCTAGTAGGATTCTTCAGTCCCTTTTGGTCCATTAACTATAGTGTGCAATGCAAATGTCCTAAGTTTTTCAAATCTATGGATAGAAGGAAATCATCAGAATAGATGTACCAGAAATTTCCCCAACCCCAATCCCCTGAAGATGTCTCTTGAATTACACCTGTGTTCTCATTGTACGTCACTGGTCTGGCCTTCTCAGTCTGCAACTGTGTTGTGTGCCATCTGCCACAGTCTTCCTGCCTTCATTATTCTGCTTCACTGGCTCTTGTTTTCTGTCTAAGGAAGACTTGGGGACTTAGCCCTGCCATAACAAGCATGGCCAACCAAGACAGTGTCACGTCTGGGATGGTAAGTCTTTCTCCTGCCACTTCCAGAACCACTAAATGGTAAAGTTCTGGGCTGTTTTCCAAGTGATTGAGGATATCCCCTTTCTGCCATACTTCATTCAATATTTCTCACCTTGACTCCACAGGACTGCTGGTTCCTCATGGGGAATCAGTAACTTTACTCGCTCCCCTTGGGCATCACGTCATGGAATTGAACCAAGGGCAGAGCTGATGCTGTCCTCTCTGTCTTCTCTTCTCCCCTGCTCCTTCATGCTCCCACTGCCATGCCCCCCAAGTGCCCATGCAAACATTCTGTCTCCATTTCAGTCAAAACCTAAAGTCTTTTGCAATAAATTTTCAGATAAATGAATTGTTGTTATTTGTATCTCAGTTTGTATAGGAGATTGAAACTAAAGAGAAAATGAGATGTTAGATTAGCAATGGTTTCCATATAGCTATTTGTTGCTTACCCACCAGCATGCACAATAGGGATTTGACAAAGATAATCAGATGGATACTTGGAATAGCTAAACAAAAGTGATTGCTGTGATACTTATGTAAATTACAAGGGGAAATTTTAGCACTTTGAGTCAGGAAACCTGTGATCTAGTTACAGCTCTGCTACCAACTGGTTGTGGAACCCTGAAAAATATAATTAAATTTTTCTGGGCATCAACTTCTTTCTATTCCAAATAGGGATATATAGATCTTAAGTCACTTCTGTTTCTCTGTTTCTAAGAGAATGAACTTCTGTGCTGGTTCTTTGGTACCATACAGGGATATATTAATATTTCCTAGGTATAGCTTTGAAACCTTACTAGGTCCTAAGGCAAAAGTCCGTGGACAATCACTAAATCAATATTTATGGAATATCTGCTTCAAGCAAGGCCTTATGCAAAACACCATGAAAAACCCAAAAGCTCTTAAGACATGGTATTTTCTGTAAAGCGATTTTAAGAGACAGAAGAGCCATGAATGTAAATGAAGTCAGTCTGTGATTCCTGGTGCCAGGGGAAGGGAGGAAAGTTATTTATGCTGTGGTATGATGTGGCAAGAGAGGACCCGGGGCCTGAAATGGGACACGGAAGGATTCTGGTAGAGGGAAGAGAGCAAGCAAATGTGTTTATAGGAGAGAATCAACAAACAGAACAAGTTGGTCTTGTGTTAGCTGGAGGTGGTTTTTCAGGAGGAGAAAGTGCAGCTGGCAGGCGGCAATCATGGGATTCCAAGGGAAGACATTTGGAGTTCATCCCATTCACCCTAAGGAGCTATTGGAGGTATCTGTTTTTACCAGGAGAGTGAACAACTGTATTCTCAAGATAAAGATTTCTCTGTGAAGATTGAATGTTGATTCCATATTAACCTTTAAAATCTGAGGGTGAAGCTGAGAAAATCTGACTTAGAAAAATAAAGAAATGACATCACCAGAATGTTTTTAAAACATCTATGAATGTACTTTGAAAGAGCTCATAGGGAGCCTCTTCTCGGGCAGGAAGAGATGAAGAAACAAACATGAATATAGACTCTACATTTGGTTTGTGCCTTGAAGCCATTGGCATTAATTAAGATTCTATGGCTTCCAAACAATTATGACATAATTAAAGTAAGATTCTTTCTACAGTAAAACGATAAGAAATGACTTTTAGAAACCATGGGAACCATTAAAACGGCACATCAGTATCAAAATGAGCAATATTTACTAGTATTAGCACTATTAAAATGCCTTTTGAAGACAAACTTGGGCAATTATTACTCAGAAAAACTCACATTTAGAGATATAGAGCAGTGATAATTAAATCCCACACTCTATATATCTCTCTTTTTTGTGTTTGACAGAACAGAGTCTTTAAGATAATCTATTTTAATGGCACTGAATTAACAAGAAATTCAAACAGAGAAAGGGCACTTAGCAGGAGGTTGGTATTCAAGGAGACACAGCCTTCGTTATTATTATTGTTATTTTTATTATTACTCTTACTCTTTTGGAGGTGCTAAAGCTCCATTTGTGGGATTGGTATACACACAAATAAGTTCAGTCTCTGGCTCATAAACTTTCTCTAATGGGGCTAGCACACCCTTAATTAAAATGGACAATGCACAGCTAAGCTGGATGATTATGCAGGTCTAATAGATGAAGCACTTGAGACTTGGGTCATTGGTTCAGATCAAATGGTGAGCCTGCATCCAGCTGATCAAAAAAGCATCTTGCAAAATAAAGTCAGGCCTTCGAATGAATTTTGAGGCCTTGAATGTTGGACAGGCGAAAACATGACTCCAATTAAAAATAGCCTTAACAGAGGTCAACGATGGCTTATTTTCTTTCTAGAATATGTGAGTCTAAATGCATGCACAGGAGGTGTGTATGTGTGGGTGGGGAGTAATTAAAAGGAGAAATAGAAGAGAGACAGTGAGGAGACCCTTGTTTCCACTCAGTGGTACCATCCGATTAAATCACGGTGGCCCTTAGGAGAGATTTACTTAAGAAAAAATGGGAACTTAGGTCCCACTTACAGCCCCCAGCTACATTTCCAACATTTATTTTAAAGACTATAATGAGACTGTTGCTGAAAGAGAAAACAAATTTCCTCCAAAATTTCTAATTATTCTAAAATAGATGTGAAACATATAAAATATGAGCAAGAAGGATGAGAAGGGCCCAAAAGCTACACACCCTGAATGAATCTGATTATCATTCTAAAAAAATACAGATGGAAGGGACTAGATGAGGCAACATCTACCATCCTCAGGGCCCAGTCGTGAGGCTTGCCTATGTGCTGAAATTTTTCTGATTTTTTTTTTTTTTGTAGTCTGAATTAACTGGTCCAAACCATTGCAGGTACAACAATAATGCTAGACAACATGGGGGAAAAAAGCACATTTCCAGAGTCATTTTCTATAGTTTTGAAGGAAAATAAGAAATTCTCAATTCGTCTAAGACCCCCAAACATACAGTAGATTTTAGGTCATTGTTTTCTGTACTTCAAATATTTCTGTTGCCACAAAGGTCATTAGAGTCTAGAGAAAAGAGTCTTAGATTTCAGGAGGAAAGAATCCAAACAAAGGGGGTGCTGTATTTGATCTTCAGCTCTCAGGAGAGACAGCTTTGAGGTAACAATGCAGAGCAGGTGGGGTTGGGGTTGGAGGGCAGAGGCTGCCTTCCCTGGAGAGCTGGGCTGGGCAGTGGATTTGGTATTACTAGTGAGTATTGAAAAAAACAATTCACACTTGATATCATGAATTTCCATGCTTAACATGCCATTTGCATGCATGTTTTTCTGCTTAGACTATAAGTTTCTGGGAGGCAGAAGGCATGTCCAGCAAGCTGTTTCTGTGTAGGGCTTAGATCAGCCCTTTTAACATTTGTAGAATCTCTAGGCCTTTCTGAGCTCAGGTTGCAGAATGTCTGGCTCTATAGAAATGGAACCATTTGAAAACACAAGTATTGCGGGTGCTGGTGATGAAGTGAAGAAAACCTATTCCTTGATCTGTAATTATTCACAGATCATTTGAGGAAAAAAAAGATGTCTACATGAAAGAAATGGAGTACATTGAAGATCGAGCTAGAAGCTCTTCCTTGGTAACTTGGACCCTCTTTTCTACCTGGCCTCACTGATCATTCTTCTGCTTTATCATCTGTCTCTCATATTGTTTTATTTGCTTTTAGCCTTACCTTTTCCATCTCTTGGAATGCTTTCTTTCCTGCTCTCTGCTAGTCCATTTTATCCCATTTGGAATTCTCACCTTCTTCATGTTCCTGCTGTAGTACTTAGAAACCGTACCCCACAATTAATTTTTTAGTCACACACGCACACCTGGCTTGTCTTCTAATTATTTTGTGTCTATTAACCTTGTCTCCCTGGTGAGGTTCAAACCTCATTTTTAGTAGAGTTTCTTTTATACTTGCCTATGGCAATGCACAATATTGGGCACATAATGTTTATCGTCCACTGTTAGTGTGCCACCGAATAAATACTTCTGCAGAATAATTGCAAATGTAGAGTATTAATTAGGTCATGTAAGGCTATGCTGATACAAGAAACAACTCCCAAATTTCAATGGCCTAGATTAGCAAAGGTTTATTTTTCACTCACCGAGACTTTCCTGCAAGTCATGTTGTCTTTAGGGCAGTAATCTTCCCTAGAATGGATCAGTTTTATATTGCCTCCATGGTCATAGAGGCAGAGAAGAGAGTTATGCAGGTGAGTCTTAAATAAGCAATTAAATATTTTCACCATCTCTGCTTGTAGTTCATTGTTCAAGGAGAATCACAGGGTGATACCAAGGCCAGAGGTTTAGGAAGGGACCAATCCCTTGATGTCTCAGAAAGAGGAGAACTAGAAATATTGATAAGCAGCTCTAGAATTTTCACTTGTAAGAACTAATATCAGACTTCAAACAGTAGAAAAAACCACAGGATTCTATATAGAGCACAAAAATCCAGAAAAGCTGATGAAAATATACCAGAGAAAGAATTCAGAGACAAAAATATATATCATCTGATTTCAGTAAGCACAGTTGAGGAATAATGTTTTTAGTATGATGCTTCATTTATATTTTAAAAAGCAAAATCAAGCTGATCATTACACTGCAGGTGAATCAAAAGTGTGGCAGGGGGAGGACATATCAAGGATATGAATAAAAACTAAAAAACATGTTAACAAATGAAATAAGTGTGACATTTGATAACAGCAAGACTGGTTGCAAATTAAATTCATGAAATAAGAAAGAACGCCTTATGTGAAAAAGCAAAGTAAAAAAAAAAAAAATGGCTAATTAGATGGTAACATAGAGTTGGGATGAGCAGCATCTGACAAGGAAAGATAAGCAAACACCTTGAATTATTGAGTGTATACAAATCAGCATGTCTCCACTCATTCCTGTCAAGGTTACCAGGAGCCAGACAAAGAGATGAATGACACACACCTTCATTATTTAGGCCAATTCTCCATTCTGGCTGGAGGTGATTGGGTTGCCCAGATAAACCATTTAATGTTTATCCCCAAGCAATGGGTCACATAGCAATTTATCTCATTTGGTCTCTAAAGGAACTTGAAAAAGAGAGAGAGACCATGAAATTGCCGGCTCTGTTATCCAAGCATCTGATGTCTGCATCAGGCTGATCTCTGACCATTTGCTGGATTGAACTGTTGCTCACTGTATTAGCATATTTTAAATGTTAAAAACACTTTATATATGTAGATTTGGCCAGGTAGAATATCTAAACCTGGGGGGAGTGTGTCTCAGAGAACAGGGAACCGTTCTATTAGGTTGTTTTGACATAATATAGCATCCCTGGGATAGCTTCATTATAGACTATTAAAAATAGAAGCGTGTATCCCCAGAAAGCAAACCTGACAAAGCAATTGAGCTAAACACACAGAATATTTTTGTAGTCATGAGTGACGTTGCTTATGGGACAAGAAATAGTGGAATAAAAATTAATGAAACTTTAGGATATTTCAAAACATACATATTTTTGGCACCATTTAGGCTAATCATCCCAACTATTGCCTATGTTTTGCACTTTCCCTCTTTTAATCATATGTTGACTTGAATTTTGTAGAAAGTAGGTTTGCCTAATATTTTTTGACTGTCTTGCTAAAATTATCCCCTTTGAGATTTTTATCTCCCTTTGCCTCCAAACATAATATTTTATAGCTTTGGGGCCTAATCATACTTCCCTTAGCAGTTGAGGGTGTTTTGTAATAGTTTCGCTGCTTTGATGTATGGTCCTTTCTCATGTGAGTAGAAAAAGCTGGTTGGTAAGAGCCACATTTTCTTCATATGTGTGCCCTTACCTGACACAATACCTAACACACTGCCTTCAACATCATAGGCACTTCATAAATGCTTACTGGAACACACTGAAAAGTCAAGACCGTGTGCTTAAAGCCACACCCTGATATTTTCATGCCACGCACATACCACCTTTCAACCACCTGCACTACACAAGACTGATTCTTTCCCTCTAAGGACATCCCTAGCACCTGTTTGGGGCTCATTCCCAAAAGAGAGCCCACGGAAATATAAATAAAGAAATCTTTGTTCCTGCTCTGTAGGTTGAGCATGTAAGGTTTCCACATAAAAAAGTTATAAACCACTAGAGGCAAAATGTAAAAAGCTGCAAAATATGCTGTTCCTATTATATCACAAACATTATGGATGTTTACACAAGGAAGAGATTCATGCAAACTGAACAAGGAACTAGAAGTTTTGCCTGTGAAGCCTCCAATTAGAAACTCTGATCTCAGCCACATGTTCAGAGTTAAATGTTGATGTCTAACCACACCCAAGTATGTCCAAAATAGTATTGGTAATAGTATTTAAATATAAAGGAAGAATATATCTAGTGGTTTTTTTAAAGATTATGTTCTTATATTGAGAGAAGAAAATAGAGAAGGCTTCTTCCACAATTTCATGTGCTACTTTTTGCCACATGATTGCTCATAACTGGTTCTTAACAGAAATTCAGATTCTAAGTGATGTGTAAGCATACACATACGTCTACAAGAAATATCTCTTTATGGCCAAGAAGACTAATGAAGGAAAACTTTTAGAAACAGTTTTATCACAGTCTAAACCACAAATCCTGTGTCAGTTTTGTCTCCCATTTGCATGATGTGACCTAGTGAACTGTGAATTGTATAAGGTCTGGCTTGTACAGTTCCTCATCCCAGATCTCTGAAAATAAACATTTTGCACCTTTTCTGTGACAGTTTTCTTAACACTGAATTTTGAGGAAATATTACCAAAGTTCACAGAATAAATTTAGACTGACTAGGTTAATAAAAATTGTCCTCCATCCCCAGATTTTCTCAATGAACAAAATTTGTTAAAATCTCAATTTCTTTTTAGAATTAAAACAAATAAACGCTTGTGTTTACACTACTATACATAGTCAACCCTCCGTATCTCTGGGTTCTGCATCTGTGGATTCAATCAACCTTGGATCAAAAATATTTGGAAAGAAGAAAGTAATGGTTGTATTTGTACTGAACATGCACAGACTTTTTCCCTGGTCACTATTCCCTAAACAATAAACCACAATAATTATTTGCATAACATTTACATTGTATTGCTGTAAGTAATCTACAGATGATTTAAAGTACAGAGGAGGATATGTGTAGGGTGTATGCAAATACTACATCATTTTATACTGGACTTCAACGTCTTTGGATTTTGGTATCTGCAGAGGATAGTGTAACCGAACTCCCATGGGTATGGAGGGACAACTGCATTTATAACTATGTCCGCATTCAAGTATATAAAATGGATACATGTGGAACTTTTTTCAGATAATTGGGATCAAAAAGAAACAAAATTGTATTTTAAATGTGACTCTATATATCTCCCTTTTGCACACTTTTGTAGTCCTTGGCATCCCCTCACTGGCACTGGTTATGAGACCCTTTTATCTCCCTTCCTTGATAGTAGGTGCTTTCAGGTTGGGGGCCATGGATTCCACATGGCACTTTGTGCAATACTGTATCTATAACAGCCTTAGGTAAACCCTTGCTGAATGAACTAATCCAAGATGGTCCATGGTCTTGACAGATCAAAAGCCATGATCTAATTTGCTTTTCCTTCAAACACAAGTAAGCAGAGTAAATGAAGCTAAAAGCATTGCTTTGAGTTAAAAAATGCCTAGAGCAGCAAAGACAAATTAAAAAATGAAATTATCACCATATTCCAGCTATTTCTTCTTTACCTGTTATGAACCTTGGCTTAAAGAAGAGATGTTAAATGCATTTTGTATTGTTCATAAGGGGTCAGAATACCATTTTCTCCTACCAGTGTTGTGTGCTCAGGTAGAATGACGAAACCAGTTTCTCACTGAGTTGCATTTCGGCTTTGATTCTTTTTCTTCCAGACGGCTTTACTAATGCGTTTCCAGGTGACTCTTAACAATAACCTACTAATCTGTGGTAATTGATCCTAGTCCAGTTCAACTTCTGAGGCCCATTTACTCCATGGTTTTACTTCAGCAGGACTGGTGGGCATGGGCCTCATTTGGTGAGCTGGTAGCCCAACCATGAGATCCGCGGAACCCTGTGGAGGAACCCCCAGTGGGTGTCTGATAATGCGGTGAAAATGCTTCGGCATCACCCTGACCAGCCTTGTGTTCAGCAGGTTCAGAGGACTCAGGCTCTGAGTCCTCTTACTCTTTCAGCTAAGCTCCAAAACTTCAGGGATGAAGGCAATAAAAGGCCACACTGGCTGCAGGGCAATGAACGGCCCTCCTTTTTTATTTTAGTCAGTTCTTTTGGTTTATTGCTCCTTGCCTTTCTAAAATTGTGAGCATCTCTGTAGCTGAGGTAAGACCTGCCATCCCTTCAGCCGGCTCCATGCTCAGTTCTCATTCCATTCTTCATCTACTCCTTAGGTGGCTTTATTTTTTCTTAACCTGGAAACCCCATGAAATAACGCTTACTTCATTTTATATAACTTATTTGTGTAACTTTTTAATGAACCCAATCTGAATGGGAAAATGCAAAAATAGCTGGAAGGAAAAAAATAAAACAGAAATAAACAAAATAAAACAAAAAAACAAGCACCTACTTTTTTTTTTTTCCAATTAGAGCCAACAGTTTACCAGCATTGGAGCACATTTCTGGCACTAGCCAGCCTGTGTTTGTTTTTAATACCACTGTGCCTTGTCATATAATATAACAACTTTTTATTTTCAATGATATTAACTATCTGCAGGGAGAAAGAGGCAGAAGACCTCTCCAGGACCTGAGAGTCTTATAAATAAATGAGTTTTTTAACCTCTGCTGTAATACAGATATCTTTTCAATATAATATTAAGACCCTTTGTGACAGGATCTGTCATTTTAAATACAAAAAACACTATGCCCATGGAATAAAAATACTTACTTGGCAGATGAAAAATATTTATGCTCCATTTTTACTTCCTGTGGATGACAGTACAGAATTCTTTGTTATTCTACCCTGCCATAAGCACCGGGGATAAATGAGAAGGAAAGACATGGCCAAACTATAATTATGTGGGTGCCAGCCGATTGATGGTAAGTCTCAGTGCCAGAAGCTTTGGGTATGCCTCATCTGCTGAGTCGTCAGTCACTTCCATCAAAGAGCGTACAATAACTGGATACTTCTGGAAATATTAAGGAGTTCCAGGAAGTTCTTCACAAACAATGAAAATCATAATGAACGTTAGAATTATGACTTAGCTCACTTCTATTCTTTCAGAATATATTTCTTACAAAAACATAGAAGACTCTTGATTAAGGTCATAAACATCAACCAACTACAGTATTTGCTGGGGTATGGAATTGCCAACACTGGATAATTTGGCCATTATTAATAAATAGACATCTTTTGGATACATATGTTCTATGCCCTGTGCAAGATATTATTTATTGTGCATATAAAAAGGCATTTCTGTTCTGAAGAAACTTATACCAACCAAATTTAAATAAAATTTAATACTCTCCAAATTAAAATACATTTCAAAATTTTGTAGCTATTCAAAATCAAAATAGAATATTATATGTGTCACACACTGCCAAATGGTTAGCACACATGTGTGCTGTGAAGTTGGAGATAAGAAAAATGGCTGTGCCCTTAATTGGTCTATGAAGATTTAATGATAAAAGAACAAAAGAAAGAGAAAAATTAAATTATATTTGCTACATAAGAGATATAGATAGATAGATAAATGATAGGAGATGACTATTCTAGAAGGGCCATTGGGCACACTCAAAACATAGGAAAGAATGATGGTGTGTTCTAATACAGTGATTAGCTCAAAATGACAATAATAGTAACAGCTGATATTATTTTTTCACTAATGGTAAAGTGTATATAAATTCAATATCTTTTAAGATTATAATTATTCTTTATGACATTCATAGAGAGCTAACTGGACTGAAATAATTATCATTGATTTAATTACCACTGAGGAAACTGAGGTTTAGGTAATTTGAATAACTTTCTCAATAATACAGACGGAAGTGATACTTGTCCCAGAACACAGAACTTCTAATTTCTAAAGATTTTTACATCAAATATAATCCTGTTGTGGATTAAGAACAGAATATAATAATAATAGGGGGAGAACAATGAGGAGGAGAATGAGGAGGAGAAGAATAGAAGATAGAGAAAAAGGAGGAGAAAGAGGGGATGGAGGAGGAAGAGGAAGAGGAAGAGAAAAAAGAAAAGAAGAAGAAGGAGAAGAAACCACTACTGCTCCTGATGCTGCCATCTTGGAGACGTAGAATAATGTTAAAGACCATTAGCTACAGTGAAATTCCAGGGGACAATAAAGGAAGAAGGAACCAAGCAGAACATATCTGTTTATTACTCTGTTTATTTTTCCTTTTTATCCCCTTTCATTTTGAAGAATTGTACTGCTGACATTAGCTCTTTTGACTAGCTATGGTGAAGGACTGTCTTTGGTCCATTCTCTTTTATTACCTTAGAAGGGAATAAACAAGAAATGGTTCTCAGTCATTACAGTTGAGGTAACGCACCTGTAATATGACTAATAAGATGATACGTCATCTCTTTTTGCCAGGAACCCAAACTAGGAGCCGGCAAATCAACTGATGTTTCATGTCAATCATTCCAGCACCTGTATTCATGTCTGAAATGGTCTTCTGCTTACCACAAATGGACACATCTTTTGAAAAGTCTTTGGATGATTTTAATTACTAAATAAAAATACTGAAAATAAAACAAAATCAAAATAAGAAAGCACATAGCACAGATTGGATATAATTCTCACTTTTGCTCTTTCTCCATGTTGATCAGCTCACCATAAAGCATAAGTCCCTTAATGAAGTATTTAATAAAATATCCTATTTTCTGGAGACTGGAGTGCATACTTAGTGTACATTCAGAGTCAGAATCGGGTTACTTGAATTTTAATCTTGGATCCAGCACCTACCTAAATGGTTGCCTTGAGCAAATTATTTCACATTTCAATGTATCAACTTTCTCACTTCTTAAGTGGGAGTAATTGCAGTGCTCAACTTCTAGGTTTAAGGATGTAAAGGATGAGATAGATACATAGCACAAAGAACGGTGCTTTGTATGTTGTAGGCCTAACTTATTATCTGCTATTACTATTGGGTTGCAGCTTTTTTTTTTTTTCAGCATATTATG
>NW_012155951.1:1431857-1444088 GCF_000956105.1 Propithecus coquereli | reverse complement strand
TCTGAGATTCTTTCTTCTGTTTGATCTACCCTGTTCTTGAGGCTTTCCACGGTGTTTTGTATTTCCCTGTATAAGTCCTTTATTTCCAGGAGATCGGTTTGATTTTTCTTTAATATTTCAATTTCTTTAGTGAATTTTTCTTCCAAGTCCTGGATTTTTTTTGTGCTTTCTTTGTGTTGGTTATCCATTTTTTCCTGGATATCACTCAGTTTTCTTGCAATCCATGTTTGAAATTCTTCTTCCATCATTTTAGTGTTCTCAGTTTGGTTAATGTCCATTGCTGGGGAGCTCTTGTTCCTCTTTGGGGGTGTGCTTTCCGTTTGAGTCTTCATACTTCCAGAGTTCTTTCGCTGGTTCCTTCCCATCTGGATCAGTTGTTCTTTCTTGCTTTTAAATTTTCGTTTGGATAATGACACGCCCTGTTTAGTCTCTGAGCCAGTAGGTGGAGTTTGTGGGTGAGATTTGACCACACCCTTTATGATGAATCAGTAGATGCAGTAAAATGGTGTGCAGGATGACCTCCCTGTCAGTAGGTGGCACTTGCAGGGAGGAGCGAGCTGCATTGCTGCTTTTGGGTCCTGTAGCTAGCTCTTATTCCTCTAGAGAGGCTCTCTTGTGCCTTGGGTGGTCGGTGGGGCCCTGGGATTTTCAGGTGTGTCCTTATTTTCCACCTCAGTGGGGGGAGTGAGTCTGGGTGGGGCTGGGTTGGGCACGCCTGCCCTCAGGCTCCACAACTGCTATTAGCAGGGGTCAAAGGTCTGCTCTTTGTTTCTGTGCAAAACTGCTGGGAGGGGCTGAAATGGCTCCACTCAACTGACAGTCTGGGCTTGGGGGCTGGGGCTGTCCAGGACCCGCACTCTGGAGCAGGTCTCACTCCCCTCCACTCTTCCCCTGTCCGTGGCCTCTTCCAGGCCTCTGCCAGCAAGCGGGACCTCAGGCCGATGGATTTCCCCTGGCTGTGATGTGGGCCGGTAGGTTCCCTACCCAGGATCGCAGTCTGAGCTAGGTGCACAGCCCTCTTTTGGGAGGAGGGCTGCCACTCTGGCACGCTGATCTGCCCCTGAAGGCACACACTCCTCAGTGCGCTCTTTCACAGATCTCTCTTCTGTGCCCCGGGGCGGTGCAATCCTGACCTGGGTGCATGGGGTCTGGTCTGCAGGCCTGTCCCCTGGACCCTTGAGATCAATCCCTGACCCTGCCAGGGGGAGGGGTGCTGCTCTTGAATCATCTACAGGGTGCCCAAGCTGGATCAATTTCACTCCACCTGAGGATTTGCCCCACTCTCTTGGAGTCCCCAGGCAAGTAGCACCTGGGAGGGCTGGCGGGTAGGGAACTCGCAGTCTGAGGACCCCTCAGTCTGCCGTAGGGCCCCAAAAGGAAAGGTCCCGTTCCTTGGAGATGCCTCCGTGTGATTGCTAAATTGTCTCTCTGGGCACGCACGGGTAGGGAGGGGGAAGGAGAGAATGGAGCACTATGGCGTCTGCTGATAGGCTCGGGCTGGGAGCCCGACGCTGAGTCCGCAAGAGGCCACTGCTCACTGGCGGCAGCCGTCTCTGGGCTGGTGTCAGCGGGTCTCTCCAGCCGCTCAGGAGCCACCCGCAGTCCAAGATGCAAGGGAGGGGGAAGTTAACCGCTCCACCTACCCTTGTCGCTGGTCTCCAAGCCTCTCGGGAACTTTCTCCTTCCAGTTTTCCTTCACAGCATCTTCCCGTGGAGTCTCCTGTAGTTTCAGGCACCCTTCCTTCCGACCCTCACCGGATCTATGTTTCTCTGCTAGCTTATTTTTTTCTCTTTCTTCTAAAATTCATCTTTTTTGCAGAGACATTCTGACTGGCGGCTTTTCTCGTCCGCCATCTTGGCTCCTCCTCGTGTTGCAGCTTTTAAAGACACCTATTGCAGCAAGAAGAGAATGGGATTTGAGTAAAAATTCTGGGATCCTCTAAGTCTCCAAATTCACATCCAAAATAGGAATTGGAATAATATTTACCTCTAAAATAAGAATAACATTTGTCTCCCTGCTCTATTCTTCAGGTAGATGATGCAAAAATCATGTTAAGTCCAGGCCTCAAGGACTGAACACAGAAGAAGTACATTTCTTGTTCCTGTAAGAGTTCGGTGTAGGTGTTTGATGAGAGGCTCTCCTTGCTGTGAGGCATGGTTCCAAATCTCTCCATCTTTTGGTTCTGCCTTCCTTTATGACTTCCACATCCTCTCAATTCTGTGGGTGAGTGGGAACAGGGCAGCGTGTTGATGGATTTGTTCAGGAAGTTTTTAGCATGGATTGTGAACAAAGAGAACTCAGAATGCAAGGGTTTAGCAACTTCTCCATATGGCTGAGGGACAAACTCAACACATTCTCCACATTTGCCACTACGGCTTTGTGTTCTTAGGACCACATTCAAAATTGTGAGGCAAAGAAATAGACTCTGGAAGGCTTTTGGTTAGCTTTTTCTTTAGAATCTGGTTATGCCAGACTGGGCTGTTCCTGCAGGAGGAACTATTTTTAAGAACCTTTCAAGAATCTTTCTTTATTCTCAGGAAATATTTAATTAAATTATAGAGTTGCTATAGTCATCTTAACCAGTAGGCATTCAGGCTTGTTCTTTTCTTTTGCTACAGCTCTTATGGCCAAATCTTCTTTCCCCATGCAAGTGACACTAGTGGCTCCCATCTGTCACACATTCTCTATAGATCAGGAACTGCTCTAAGGACTTTATATGCATCAGGCCATTTTATGCTCAGGAAAACATGCAAAGGCAGGCGCTACTATATTTATCCTTATTTTATAGCAAATATGGCCCAAAAAGATAGATTAATGTTTTCTGTTATAGAGACCTAAGTGGCCAAGCTGTAAGTCAAACCTAGGCAGCCCAGAGCTGGAACACACACTCTTAATCCCTCCACAGCACCCTGCCTCATGGCAACAACAGCTCTTTCTCCCAGTTATGATTTTAGTATATGGACAGAAAAAGGCTTTTCTCTCTTTACTGCTTCTACAAATTATTTCAAACTCCTTGTTACTCAGAAGTAAAGGGCCTTTTAGTGCTATCCCTGTTGAATCCCTGTGTTATGACCACCCCTTTCCCACACCACTCTTCTCTTCTCCTGGTTAAACTGCCCAAGTCTTCTAACCACATTTCAAGCAAGATCATGATCATGTATTTGCCGTACTTGTTTCCCCCTAGTTGTTAATGCCTCTTTGTGGTTCCTTTTATAGACTTAGAACTTTCTAGAAATCTCATTCTTCATCCTCTTCTCTTCTTGCCTATCTCACTTACTGTTGCTCCACATACTTTGCTGAGGAAACACATCAGATTTTAAATTTTAATTTTGAAAATAAGGCTTTCCAGGCTAGACAGTGTTTTACAATTTATGCTTTTATGAAAGTCTACATGATCCCTTTACCATAATGACTTCCTAAAGTTTCAGGTTTTTAAGACAAAGTATCCTTCTTTTAATGATTGTACTCAGATATAATTGTAAGCCCAATCTTATTGTTAGCAGCTAGGATTGCAAAGATGTTTTAAACTTGTTGAATTTGGCCTTTAAAAAAAGACAACAAACAAACAACCAATGTTCCATTATTCGAGGCCTCAGATTGAATTGGAGTTTTAGCTCAAATGTCTAGAAATATCATCATGGAGAGAGACTAGAACATCTGGTTCTGTGGCATCCTGGCCTGCTTCTCTGTCTCCCAGGTGGGAGGGGAAAGGAAGGTTTTGAAATGCATTAACCTTTTATAAATGTTCATCTATTACACAAACCCTGGAAGAGGGAGCTAATTAGAGCTTTGCAGAACACTGTACAATCACTTTTTACCCTTGTCTGATTGATTTGATTGGGTTTCCAGCCTGAGGAAACTAAATTCCTCTATTTACACACACACAAAAAAAAAAAGTAGGAAGTCTGGAGAAGTGACAGAATGAGATTTGCTAGTGGGCCTTTCCTGACACCTTACACCGTGCCTCCTTCCATTCCCCTGTTTGGCATCATCACACCCAGGTTGTACCATTTAGGGTTCTCCAGAGAGACAGAACCAATAGGATAGATAGATAGATATAGATATAGATGTGGATATAGATAGATATATAGATACAGATATACAAGAGTGGATTTATTAGGGCAATTGGCTAACATACTTATGGAGGCTGAAAAGTCCCATGACAGGTCATCTGCAAACTGAAGATTCTGGAATGCTGGTGGCATGGCTCAGTCCAAGTATAAAAGCCTTAAAACCAGGTGTAATTCTCAGCCCAAGGTCAAAAGCCTGACAACCTTGGGAGCTGTCAATATAAGTCTTGAGGCTCTAAGGCCAGAGAGCCTGTAGTTCTGATGTCCAAGGGCAGGAGAAAGAGAGTGTCCCAGTGTCCCAGAGAGAGAAAGAGAGAAAATATTTTCCTCTCCTTTTTTGTTCTCTCTGGCCCCCAGCTGAATGGATGGTGTGACTCACATCAAGGGCAGATCTTTCCCACTCAGTCCCTGACTCACATGTCATTCTTCTCTGGAAACACCCTCACATACACACCCTGAAGTAATGCTTTTCCAGTTCCCTAGGTATTCCTTAATTCAGTCTGGTTGAAATCTAAAATTAACTATCTTTCAGGTATACTCTATTTCTATCATGCTAATGAAACTTTCCCTTGAATTATCTCTGTTTACAAGGCTGGGGAGTGATATCTCATATAAAGTCATTAATAGATACTCACACGTCTGGTTCCCACCTAGTTGCCAACGCCTCCTAAAAATACTGCACCCAAGCCTCTCACAAAGAAACAAACAAAAAATACTTTAGAAGTATCTAATTCCACTAGAACAGCTCTGGGTTTATTGTTTTCATAAGTCTGTTCACTGAATGTGTTGTTTCAGCGAGAAAATACACTCTACTTCCAATAGCTGCTTGACAAAGAATTTGTTGCTTATATTACAAATTGGGAACTTTCTGGAAGCATCGTTCTACATTCTCTTCCCTTCTCTTCTATGCTGTCACTACAATGTTAGATTTTCAGATCTAGAAACGTGCTTTACATGTTCTTACAGCTCCACTGTACCTTGAGCAGACCCGGATATATACTAGACACGAACTTTTGGTTCTGGAACCTAGGGAATTTTTACCTCCACAAATTAGAAATTTTAGAATTATGTCATCCCCTTTTCCTATTTTGGTCAAGTGTATCTTTAATCTCATAAATTTCTGGAGTCAAACCATGTTAGACTTTAAAAATATTGCTATTTGAATAGATCAAAACTGCCCTTGATATAATTAACATTACATTATGCCCTGACCACTATAGCCTGGGTACCAGAACACCACGGTCAGTGTCACTTGTTTTATAGACATTGTCTCAAGTGACTGGAAGACAGTTTCCCTCATTCCACTTTCTCACTCACCAAAACAAAGAGTGCATACAACAAGCCACAGTGTTTGCACATCATTTCTGGAGTTTCCATAACACAAGCCCCATTTTCATTTGCAGTAATGAGAAAAGCTCACAACAACAGTTCTTGTCACTTCCCTCCTTATTGTTCTTGTTTGGAAATGGGCTATAAAACCTTACCACCTCATCATTATAGATCACTTTAAAAAAATAAAATAAAATAAAATCTAATTTACATTTTGTTCCGACTGGTTTTCTTGACTGACAGTTGTCCACAGCTCAGTGGCTGCTCTGTTCAGTGTACTTTAATTTTGAGCTTTCAAGTATTTCGGAAGCCCATTCAGAAGTAAATTCTCAGAGAAAATTGAGCTCTGTCATGGATGGATTAGTACTATAATAGTTGGTCACATATCTTGCATGAAACCTTTCAGAAGCAAGGCAAATGAGAGGGAAATGAAATTCATTTCATACTTCTTCAAGCACGCTAAGAGACTTTCTCTCCAAGTAATCTGTGAAGTAGCACTGGTTTATTGGAGGTTCGCATAACTACCATTACATTATACCTTGTCACAATCTCATGTATTGGGTGACTGCTTTTTCTGAACGGATGGTACCTGCAAAGTGCTCTCTGAAGGCACTGAACAGCAAGTGTCGTTTCTTTGATCAAAATGTATAGGTCTAGGGAATAGCATAAATAAAAGTACTTGAGCTAAATTGGACCATTACAGGTCAGAGGTGAATGAAATCTGAAAAGCAGATATATGGAGGAGTCATCACATTTGCTTTTTGATATATTGATAAACCAAAGACCAAAAAGGGAGGGTGAGTAGAGGAAGGGGTGAGAAATAGAAAGAGAGAGACGAGACAGAGCAAGAGAGAGAGAGAATTGTTGTTAGATATACCGCCTGAAAAAAAAGAAAGCTTCATTACTTTTAGGCACACTGTAATACGGTATTTGGTTACTTTGTCAATTCCAATAATGCCAGTATTTCATTGGAAAGTGTGTATGTGTGTGTGTGTGTGTTTGTATCATTTTACCTTGTGATAAATACTTTGTGTTATCTAGTGAGGATGTATTATGTAAAATACTAGGAGGAGAGGATGAAAACCTGCATGTCAATTTTATTTTGATCGATCACTTATTTTGCTTTTCAGAAATGTTATTTCTTTAAGGACAGCAAAACTATAGAAAAAGTTTTTCAAAAAGGTCAATTATGAGTTATTTCTTATTAACAAAGACAAAGATGAAAATGGTGGGATTGATTTTTTTCCCTCGGACAGAATTGATTGGTTCTTTAGGTTCTGTGCAACTTGTGGCCTCACCGCGGGTAAACGGAATGCACTGAAAAGCTTGGATTGGCAGCTTGAGGGGCACATCTCAGTGTACATACATAAAGCAAGGATCAGAAATGAGATTTTTCTTCCCTGTCCCAGCCTAGCCTCATACATGAGCCACAATGAGTCACAAGCAATCCGCATTGAAGAAAGTTGATATATAAGCAGTATTGGTTTGGCCACAAATCTAAAGACCTGGGTGTATCCTATTAGGAGATGAGGAGGCAACGGCCTGTGCTGCCTGGCTTGGGAGGGGGTGAGCAATACCTCAGTCTAAAAGGTGACGTGTAATCCCTCAATGGCAATCACTGGGTTCACACGCCACCATTAGGGACTTTATAATTTGTCTTTCTAAAAGCTGTCACAGAACTAGTAGCATGTCTGGGACAGTACTATGCAGGTGTGGAAAGAAGAAGAGTTTTAGAAAGGGTTTAGGAGAATATCAAAAACAAATCTTACCACTCATATGTTGATGTAGACCTTCCTTGTGGGAACCAGTTACAAAAAAATAATAGAATTTACCCATTTTTATTCCACTAACTTTTGCTTAATTTAAAATTGTATGGAAAGGTAACAGTGACCACAGAAGGATGCAGTCTCTTGGATTGGGCACATCTGTGCCTCACTTACAGTGGCCTCTTCTCTTGTAGTCTTTATTTCCTGGCTAACTTTCTATTTCTTTCAGACACAGAGGCCTTTCTGTGAGATGCCTCTCACCGCCTAATATCATGCCTTCCTCTCATCTGGGCCTCCACCCCAGGTCTTTGCTTATGCGGCAATTCTTCCAGGTTAAACAGATACTTAGAGTTATACCAGGTAATATTACAACTCAAGTCAGCCAACCAATTAATAAATAAATAGATCCTAGCATATTTTTAGGGAAGAAGTTCCTAGAAGCAAGCCATTTGGGGTGCTTATTAAATGCCATTATTATTAGGCCCTGATCTCACATATTCTGATTCCATAGCACCTTGTTTTGTGTTAGAGAACATTAGACTATGCATTTTTAATAAGCCCCTGGTGTTTCTGATGCCAAGAATCTGTAGACTTCTCCAGAGTGACAATTCATTATGATTAATGGTAGGAGTCAGGAATCTAGAATTATAATCAATAAACTCTATAATCCTTGGTTAACCATAGAAAAAATGGGGTAAACTTTCACTGCCATGTCATTTCACAGGCTATATGATTAGTTAAGTGTATGAAAAGCTTTGAAATATAGTCACTAAATACGTGTTGAGCAAATGTTAAATAAATTAATATCCATGTTTTGCCAATATGCCAAAAATCAAATTATTTTTACTAACTATTCAATACAGTGTTAAGATATTTAGGGTGCAATAATGTGCTTTGTGTGTCTATGTGTTGTGAAATCATCAAAATAAAGGATGTTGGCTCACTTCCATTTGCTGCTTGAAGTCCTTGAACAGTGGTATTTTTGATTCATCATAAAGTGTTTAACATAGTAGGTCAAAAATGGAAGCTAATCCTTTTATAGCTGAGTGATGTTTTAAAGAAATAAGCAAGCAAACAAAAATAAAAAAATAAGAGTCACTAGTAAAAATACTGGTAATATTTCTCTGAGCTTCATTTATTTGACTCTTTATATTTGGAAACCCCAGTGAAAACACAACAAGTAGGCTTTCCCATCTCATTTTAGACTTTAGTGTGCTCATAGTTTTCAGTTGTGACAGATCGCTTGGCCAAGATGTCTAGCAGTATGTCTGCAGTGCAATAGCAGGCATTTAAATGGCTTTGGCTACTCTCAGGGTAGGAAGTTTGTTGTTGCGTGCTTTAAGTTATCCCTAGCAATGCAAAGTCTCTGCTTGCTGAAATGTTGCTAAAGTCTATTCACAGAACAAACTCCCACTAAGAAATATTTTATTCATTTTGGGAAATATAAGCACAGGGTAGTTTTTAAAAACACATTAGAATGTACTAGTATCCACCAAAAAAGTTATCTTTTTGCAAATACTTGTGAATTTTTGCAAGTATTTTTTTCTAGCTAGGAAATGTCACTGCAGCTGAATTTTAAATCAGGTGTTCATATTTCTTTGGGGAGTTTCAGATCAGCAAAAGAAATGGAATATTTACAATTTGGTACATAATTCATTTTCTGTGTGTAACTTCATTTTTTTTTCTCTTTTCTTAAAGGCTGAATTGTGCTGAATTTTAGACAAAAATGGAGATCATAAATTATTAAGAATCATTCCAGAGGCTGGAATAAGTAGATTATTATTAGCATCATTATCATTGTGGCTAATAAAAGAATTTAGCAGGAAAGGAAAAAAATAACAGGATCTAAGATTGCTGACAAAGGTGGCTTAATGTTTTAGTGCTTGCATATTTATCAGAATCCATGTGGGACAGGATTTTCTTGAATCACTACTCTGATCTATGCCTTTTCCAGCTGCAAAACCCAGGGCACATTTCAGGGCTGTCAGCCGGCTCTCCTTCTCCCAGAAAGGCCTATCTCCTTCGGAGAGCTGGCAGGGTGATAACATCTTTTAGCAGGAAGGTGTGAAATCAAGGCAGGTTTTCATAACAACTCCCGTTCAATCTGGATTGGAAGCCACCAAAGTGGCACTGGGCTCACATAATCCCTTAGGTTCTTCCGATAGGCATGCTGACATGTGAGCAAAGCAGGATTAAATATCTCAGCAGGTGGCTTTACCTTAATGTCCTCATTAATTTTCCTTATGACTCAGACTCCCTGCTCCAAAACCTCCCCTGCACCAGTGTATATCCTCACCTGGATTCAATTATTAGTTCATTCACGGCTTTTGGTGAAAACGTTTTCTTCTCAATAAACATTAACCCTTTTGCCAGGGAGCACGCACTGAATGGCTCTTTCCAAGTATCAGTGACCTCCTAGTTGCTGGTTGTAGTCTGGAAATCATGAAGTCTGGTTTCAGCTGTTCTCACTTCTGTATGTGCCACAAAGAAGGCCTTCTGGTGAGTGGTAGAGAGGGTAGGGCAGGCCTTATTTCCCTGTGTGTCCAACCCCTGGCCCCCATCGTCCTTTATAGCCTCTACGTAAAGTTGTACACGTGTAGCAGTCTTAATGAAAGACTAAGGACATTGCAGTTAAGGAAACTAACATATGTGAGGAAGATAATTTTAAATGTCTACTGATAGAAAAAAGTTGTCCAAGATTTGGAAATAGGCAAAAAGCTTACCGTATTTCCTTTCACTGGAAGGTTGGGCATTGTCCAGCAGACCCTTCAGGGGTCTGAGCCTATAGGGGTGTGTATATTTGATTGTCTTTCTACTGAAGAGGCTATCTTGCAGTTTTGTAATGGAAGAAGTTCAGTTGTAGAAAATGAATAGTAATACAAACTACTCTTGTTCACAGAGATACAAATAGATTTTGTTAAGTGGGCTGGGCATGGTGGCTCATACCTATAATCCTAGCACTCTGGAAGGCCAAGGCGGGAGGATCACTTGAGGCCAGAAGTTTGAGACTAGCTTGAGCAAGAGCAGGAGCCCTGTCTCTACAAAAATAGAAAAATTAGCTAGGTGTGGTGGCATGCACCTGTAGTCCCAGCTACTTGTGAAGCTAAGGATGCAGGATCACTTGAGTCCAGGAGTTTGAGGTTTCAGTGAGCTACGATGAAGCCATTGCACTCTAGACTCTGTCTCAAAAAAAAAAAAAAAAAAAAGTCCAGTGAAGTTACAATTGGCTTTTTCCCATAGAAAATATGAGCCTAAATATCACATTTTATCATCTTGTAGAATATTAATACATTTTGCATCTATTATCAAATTCATTTAGTATTGCTGATTATATATCCATGTATGTCCATTTTCTAATACTTATTTGAATTGACTTCAACATCTTACTGGTTTTCTCATTCATTAATAAGATGAATAAAATATTTGACACATGCTCATTTTGTATTTGCCTGAGAATAATATTTTAACTGTTTGAAAATTATAATTTAGCACGCCAATTGTGACTTTTTTCAATATCTAAGAGAAAAGCTGCAAGAAGCTAAATTCATCTTATGGGTTTTGCACATGATGTTCCCTGGTTCCTAATATAGCTGCCCTCTTCCCCCTCTCCTAATATAGCTGTCCTCCCCCTCAAGTTCAATCTTTTTGGCTTTAGAAATTATTTTTTCTAAAATATACATGTTCTTTTACCTTGTGGGAAATCCATTCACCCATTTTTAGCAGTTTTTTATATGGCTGAATAGTCTATGTTGGATATTAACATTTTAAGCAGAATGCTTTTACAGCTTTCCCACTGATATAACTTTTAAATTCTTAGAAATTCTACCAGGTAGCTCCTGGATAGCCTGTGTGTGCACATGCAAACATGTGCGTACATTCTCACCTGCACACACATATAAACCATTTCCCTAAAGAAAATCATTAACTATCATACACAGTAATTCTGCAGTCTAAATTTTCTTAAGTCATAGAGAGGAATACAAAACATTTTCCTAATTGAAAGGTAAGATGAAAAGCTAAAGTAAAATATATACAATCCATTATTAAGGAAAATAGCATAAGCTCCTTTTGTTTTAAAATTTTGCCTTCTTGGACCCATTAGGAGTAAGAAATAGGCCCATTATTGGCTCATATGCATTTTAAGGACTCCTTCCTTAGCTACACAAAGTCTAGAACAAATTTGTGTAATGACAGCTAATAGGATCAAATTATGAATTAGGATACTGTTTTCTCTTTAGTCTCTGGATGTAGGAAGTTAGACTGTTTTATTCTCCCAGCTACATAACAAAAGATTCAAAGAGAAACATTTTAAATACAAGGACATAACAAACAAATTGAGAGCAAACATTTGTGTTTTTTTAATTTACTGAGGAGAGTAGAGAAGAACTGGTGACATATTATAATATTTTGTCACTGTGAGTGTTGTGGATAATAATCTAATCCAGTGTTATTCAAAATGTGGTCCTTGGGACATAAAAGAAAATGCTGGAGCTTGTTCAAAGCAAAAATTCTTCCCTTCAGTCCTAAAGTCATAAGGTATGGTTGACAAGGTGAATTTTTACATGGGGTTGGGAAGGGTCATTGATGGCTCAGAGGGAGTGTCAGAACTCAAATACGCTGAGTAGTTCACCCATAAAGAAGGGAAGGCCAATGTGGGAAGTGAGACCTCAGCAAAGAGAGAATGACGTCGACATGTGGCGGTGGCCTGGCATGGGTGCCAGAGCCTAAGCCAGGTGGTGAGTCATCCATCCAGGGTTACAGGCACATTGGGCATCAGAACTCAAGGGTGTTGAGGAGAGAATCTGCGGTGTCGGAGTCCAAGCAGGACTCAAGATATAAGAAATGTCAAAGTCCAAGCAGGGTGAACAGTGGAGGTAACGCCACAGGGAGTTCCAGAGTCTGGATGGGATGATGTCAGCTTCCGCATGGGGGTGGAGTGCATAGGGGTGGTAAAATATATATATGTTAATAATAATGCAAACCAGGTTTCTCATACTCACAGAAATATATTTATTTATATGGACAAGAGTTTATAATATAATGGTTAGTGAAAAAAGTTTACAAA
>NW_012155951.1:1421460-1431807 GCF_000956105.1 Propithecus coquereli | reverse complement strand
GCCCAATGAGAGGATTTTAGAGACCATTAAGAAAAACAAATCAGACATTGTAATCATTATATACTGGATAAAACTCCAGGTCTGTCATTAAACACCTATATGCCCTTAGTCAAGTAACTTTATTCTCTGAGCCTTAGATTCCCCACCTGTAAAGCAGGTCAATTACATTATATGATAAAATATTAAAAATACATACAGCAGGCAATGAACCCTTTCTAGGAGTAAGCACCAAAATATCAATAGTAGTTATCTTAGGGTGCTGAGTTAGTGATCTTACTATTATTTGTCTTCTTCATTGTTATTTTCTTATTTCCTACAATATTGATGTTTAATTATTATAATGCTCATATTTGTTCAATCATTTATTGAGTACCAATCATGCTTCAGAAAGGCTCTGGTCATACACACATGAATATCATCTTTTTTATCTTTGAGGAGTCCAGTAGCCATGTGTTATGAATTCTAGAAGAAAGGATTCCTGTGTAAATACTTTCAATAATGTATGCCTAGCTTAATTTAGTGTTGGCGTCATCACATTCTTATAGCTAAGGTATAGTCAAGTATAATATACTTATCATTGACAAGTAAAGGCATTGATATATAAGTGGTCAGATGGAACCTGACATGGAATAGATATTTAAGCCAATCTTAGAGTTCATGCTATGCAAAAGAGAGATAATGACAACGTAAACAATATGTACATTCCTGTTGATCTAAGGAGCATAAATGTAATAATATCTCATTAGTACCTATTTTTGATACTTCCAGATTTCAAGCACTTTTCTGTAAGTATGCGATAACTATGAAAGTTGAATCCTCCATGTATAAATGGATAGGTTGGCACACATAGGCCAGAGCAGGTAGAACCACCTTTATGGTTATGTCTATAGGACATAAAATAAAGTGGAGATTTGGGAGTTATTGGGATCTAATTTGATCTATGTAGATAACCAACCCAGATTATAAGTCCTTTGGGTGAGTTATTTGTGTTGAATTATCTGGTTTGGTCATCTACATGTAAACATACCTCAAATTAATAGTATAATTGTCAAACTTGTTCTTCACCTTGTGGTACATGGTGCTCTCAGGACATAATTGGTACTTTGGGAGAGTCTAGCTTAAAACTAAGTAAACAGGAACAATAAATAATGGAGACTTTGCTGAGTCTAGCAGAAAATGTAACGTGTTATGACTGTATTCAGCAATGGGGTTTTGGAACCAGATGTTCTGAATTGTTAAGGCTAGTTGGTATTTAATAACATCCCCAAAATTTGCCTAACAGTTCTGTTTTTCTTTCACAAACCCAAACATGGTAATGACAACTCCAATTATGATTTATGACAAAAGGGATAATAAAAAAACCTAATATTTAAAAATGTACTGGTAAAAAAAAAATGGACACTATAGAAAGGACAGTTAAAACACCACTGCAAATAGCATTAGTTAAAATTTAATTTTTTTATTAGATAATTGCCCTTTGGAAGCTTGATTGACAAAAATGGGTTTATGAAAAAAGTAATACACGAATATAATAATTATGTCCTCAAAAATGACATTTATCAGCATTTGGATCTTATTATGTATTCTCAGCAAAATACAAAAATGAGAGAGACTGTGTAAATTATAAGGTAAAGGCAAGAATTTCCATTATAGAAAATTTAGAATATTCAGAGTGAGCGTTTCCAAGGCAACTGTCTATGTATTACCCTGCAAATAAGCATGAGGAAAAGTTTGTAAGTATCATTATTTGAGAGATTATTTGAAAGATGTGATAATACAAATATCTACCTATGCTCACCTCCATTTCCACACAGTAATCCAAGTGCACATAAAATAGCTTCTCTGGGTGGAGCCCTCATGAGAGGTGGAAGTGGTGGGAGAGAAACAGCCACAGAGCTCTCAGTAAATCAATCCACCAATCAACCAGTCAAGTAAAGCACATTTCTTCAGCACCTACTATTGACTGGCATACTTTGCTACTAGCAAAATACAAAAAATAAAAAGAAATATCTTTTGGATTCAGGAGGTAATGGCTAAGCGAAGAACTGGGTATATGCAACGGGAATATTAGCTCAGACCAGAGAAGATGTTTGGCGAATGCTGAAGGGGTGTTTTGGGCCAGTGAGTGGTGCTCAGTGTATGCTCCCTGGAGCAGCAAGATCATCTGGGAACTTGTTAAAGTGCAAATTCTCAAAGCACACCCCAGATACTAAATCTTAAACTCTGGAGGTGGGGTCAAATGCTATGTATTTTAATAGGCTCTTCAGTTGCAGACTGTAAATCACAGAAGGGTTCATATGAGCGGGGAAGGGATCACTATGTGTGCAGCGTGTTGTGGAAGAGGAGGAAAATTTGAGCTGAGGCTTGAAAGATGGAAGGATATCATGATCTGGGCACCTAGAAAAGAGAAAGCATTCCAGATAGAGAGTCCCATGTGAGAAACAATAGCCCTCCACTCATATTCCTGCTGAAGTCATCTGTTATGTTGTATGCATCTCTTTACATGCTTTTGACTGTCAATAGACTGTAAAATCTCTAAGGGCAGAGACCAAATTTTAATTTTCCTTTCATTTCAGTGCTTCACACATAGGGAGTGCTCAAAAACCACAGGGGAAGGAGAAGATGGGTCAGAAAGAGAAGTAAGTAGTAAGGAAAACATGTATGTAGGCTCTATGATAGACTGAAAAGCACGTTACATTTAGAGCAGAAAGATAATGTATTTAAATCATATGCTTGAGTCTTACCATATGAGTTACAGAATTCCTTTATTCTGAGTTTTGTTTTTCTCATCTACAAAATGGCAGTGACAAATTCTACCTTAAAGAAATTGGTGAAAAATAGACCATGTTATAGAATTTGATGGTGTCTGGCACTGTGTCTAGTCTATGATGGTGCTCAGTAAATATTTTTTGATACTAAAATAGTGATTTTTCCCTAAGCAGTCAAGGGCATGGTGATCTTGGAAATAGACTTAGCATCCTCTGAAGTCTCTTCCTCTACTCCTTTCTTTATTCTTTTACTTTTTGTACTCATTGCCTTTATAGTCTTTCTCATGCTTATTGTTTATATCTACATCCCTGGATTCCTATTTAACCAATTTCCCTCCCCATTTTCTTAAATTACTAACATTTATAAAGCCCTTAATAAGTGCCAATGAAAGGGCTAAAAATTCTGCATGGATAATCTTATTTAAAAATTACAACAATAAAGGGATTATAATTATTCCTATTTGGTGGATGATAATCCACACTTTTAGAATGATTCAAAAAAGATTTGCAGCACCACGCAGTTATTCCGTGCTAGATGAGGTTTGCGCCCATGCCATCTGAGTTTCATGACAAGTACATAACCATCGCATTAAGCTACTTCTTTCATTCCACATTCTTCCTCTTTTCTCCACTCTCTAATAAGAAAAAAGAAGTTCAAATATAGCACCAACCTCTTTAAAACATCCACAATTGTATCCCGTTTAATCTTAGAAATGTCTTTTGTTTGGTTTGTGTTTCTTTGCACCTGCAGTGTTTATGTAGGAACCTATTAACTCTTTTGGAATAATGGCTCTATAAGTGTACTTCATTGTCCCCATGCCACTGCCATCCTTATGTAGAAATCAGGAAAGTGTTACATGAATGTCCTTAAGTTCTTAACCCAGATACTAGTTTCTGAGCCACCTTTCCTTAACAAAAGTTTTGTTTGTTTGTTTAATCAAGACAGTTACCAGCATATAATCACATTTATATACTGTGTTTAACAAGAGATGGGGATTAATAATATATTTTAAGTAAGATAGCCATCCACAATGAATGCATTTTGAAAACGAAATATTTTGTGCTTAAATGGTAAGTTTTGATGTTCTGAAAAATTCAGTTATTTGTAACTCTTCCTTCTCAAACAATGCTCAATAAATGACAAGTTGTCCAGATCCCTTTTTTGTGGGACTGCTGCCTCAATTATCTGTACAATTGCTTCATTTTGTAACTTTACTTTGTCTGTGTAGGGCATTGCCCTGGTTGGTAATTGTGTGGCCTATTGTTTGCAGCACATGGATAATTATTATGCTGTGAACATCAATTTGTCGCATTGTGCTGAATGGTGCTACTTCCCCAGGGACATGATGATAGCTGTGATTCTCCTCAGTAGGGGGTGGGATGTTGCTAAGGGCTAGAGCTCTGCCCAGTAATTCCCTTTTTACAAGTAAGACTATACATAGTACATCCTAGAAGTCCTTCATTATGGCATTTGTTTTCTGCTTGTTAACATCATTTCACGCTAGATGGGCACTAGTGTAATTTTCCATTTTGTTTCATCAAATTGAAGGAAGAAAGGAGACTGTCTTGCAAGTCTTTTATTTTATAGACAGTTGGTCATTTCATTAACACTTTTCATATTCTTGTTTGTCATGATGACTGACGATAGTAAAAAGATTTTCTCCCCATTAACTTATGAGAGAATGGCGCTTTTATTTATTTATTTATTTTTGGGCTGAGAAGTATTGATCGACTGAAGAGGACATTTATTAAAATGTAACCAGCATCTTGGCACTTGCAAGTGGTGCACACTTTAACCGATTAAATAGTCATGAAGAAAGAAATCAATACATCTTGGATTCCTCTACTCTGGTCTCTGCCAGCAAAGTGGCCTCACAAATTAAGAAAGAAATAAACAAATGTGTTTACACTGAATGTTTAAAGCATTTTGCACTTTAATCAGGAAGTAAAAGGACATTACTAATATTGGTTGGGCAGGTGGTTTGGATGTGGTTATTTTTATACAAACCTACTGATAAATAAGAAATTTACTGCTAGAGTGCCCGACCACAACTGGAATGAACTATATGCATGAGAATAATGCAATCGTAGCCCTATGAAATGCAAGGGGAAGGTCATTAGAAGTCCACAGGACTGGGGACTTATTAAGTTTTTTCCTGTTTGTTTTGGTTTTGGTTTTTGGATTGTTTTTGGTAATCCCAGTTTGTATGGCCAAACTGTTCCAAATCTTTGAGCCCCAGGGTCAGGTAATCTGGTGACCTGTGAACAATGCAACTTAATGAGGATGCCAAAGAAATATGTTAGTGATGTTAGCTGCTTCTGTAGTCAGTCATAATTGATTTCCCACTAAATTCCAGAGTCTTAGCAGAAAATTCTTCAAGTATCGTTCCACATTTTTAGATACTTTCAGAGATGAGGTAGATCATTTTAACTTTTTTATATTGTGGATTTTTTGAAACGTTGTGATTATTTTGAGTAATTTGTCATAGGCCTGTTAAGATACACTAATTCTTTCCACTTATCGTGGCCAAATTTCAACTTCTTGGTTTTAATTTATCATTTCAGTCCATTGTGATGTTCAGTACCCCTGACAGGCTTGAGGCATTTGAACATTTGAAGAATACCACCCATTATCTACAGACTGTGGGACCACTAGGAACAGAGCTTCATAAAACTTCAGTACAGGGACTCACTCATCATTAACTTTAGCTTAAAGTTTTGTGACATTATCGCATACTTTTATCATCCTTGATGTAGAATTTCTTTTCTCCAAGATGAAACCATGTTTTCTAGTTTAAAAAAATAAAAAGCTTTACTATAAAATCCAAATTTATACACATGAATGTATAGAGCACTTAATCCAGCATAACGTACTACATAACGTACTTTATTTATTAGATTTTTTTTAAATATGATAGGAAATTATTAAGGTATTTTGTTGGAGTGGGAGAGTATTAGAAACACACATATTGAAAATATCACATTCTCTAGGAAAAAGAGTGCCAGTGAAGCCTTTACTGTACTTGGATAGTATACATCCTCTGCATGCCTATAAGACTGATTGCATCTATACCTCAGTGGGGAAATGGCCTGTATCAGGGAAGAATAGATTACATTTATATTAGCACAGATGAAAAGGACACGATGTATTTTTGGTTGATCATACTTACTTAGCCTTTAAAAAATGGCCACCTTAATTGTGACTTTAATGTACTTAGTCATAAGATAATTTATGAGGGTTAGGTTTATTGACCTTGGCCTATGGGGGGATTTAAGTACAGTGGTATGGCTTAGTTGTAACTCTTCATCCCCCTCCCTAATTATGTCTACAAAAGGCATGCCAGGGATAGAAGCATGAATACAGTACCCTCTCCATGTAGCCATGTTCTATATGCATCCTTTACTTTCCACAATGCCTACCCTGACAGTGATGCTACACAGAATAATCTCTCTTCTCCCTGACTTTTATAACATAACCTCTACTGCATATTTCCCCACTTAATTATATTTCTATTGGATCAATTCTCTTCTTTCTTCGTGTTTTAAAACCCTGGTTCTTCAGCTAAATCCTAAGATCTCTGGTGGCAAAGGATAGTAAATGTTGGTTATGTTCATCTCTTGATATACTTAGCACATTTCTGGGAATATAGAGGTTGAGTATTCCTCATCCAAAATGCTTGAAACAAGAAGTATATCAAATTTCCTATATTTTCAGATTACGAATTTGCATTATACTTACAGGTTGAGCATCCCACATCTGAAAATCCAAAGTCTGAAATGCTCCAGTGCACATTTATCTTGAGTATTATGTTGACCCTCAAAAAGTTTTAGACTTTGGAGCATTTTGGATTTGGAGTATTTGCATTTGGGATTGTTAAACCTATAGAATATATTAAAGAAAATCTGTTTTAATTTAGATTCAACTTTATCATGTCATCATATTTAGGTGTACAGTCTTCATTCAAACTGTTATCTAACTAAGGTCTTTAAGTGTAATAAATTATGCAACCTCATTTAATAAATGGCAAGCTTATGCTTAGGTTAACTTTTAAACTTGGAATTATATGCCATTTGTGTGTTCTATTCCATTTACTGTTATTCTCCTGGTTGATAATGATATTATTGGGACGGGCCTCCATCCCACAAACAACAAGTCATGTTATATTCATGAAAATATTGTACCAATTCTAAAACAGATGAGTCAGCTTAATTCTGAAACACTTATTTCTCTACTTAAAATAGTAAGGCTTGCAATAGAGGACAAGGATGAAATACATACATCTTATGGGTAAAGAAACAAAGTGTAAGGTAGTTACCAAGAAATGAAGTATAAGGTGGTTATAAGCACATCATATGGTAATGAATTAAATTCAAAATTATCTTATACAAAACAGATTTATCAATTTAGATCTTTGTTGAAAGAAACTGTGTTGTGGATGGGACTGAGAATGAATGGAAGTATATCATTAAATGGCCAAAACCATCCATGAAAATAAATTACAATTGTTACTGGTTTCTAAAGGAAAGTTGAACTAACAAAAGAGGAAAAATAGAATTTTCATATGCTTTGGACAGATTTTTAAGTCAACCTGTTAACAATGAACACAGAAAGGACTCAGAGAAAAGAAATGTACCAAGTCCTGAAATCAGTAAAGATCTCATAACCCAAAGAGATATGAAGAAGCAAAACAAAGCAAGAAAGAAAGTCATTAAACTCAAAGAACAAGCTGAGACATGAGGACTGTGGAGATAAAGGGGAAATATGTGCAGAGTGAGGATCTTATCTCACTTAAACAGAGGAACAATAGCAGCAGGCTGCCTTCCTTTTTCCACTAGATAGAGTTAGGGATGGAGTGCAAAGATAGTAAAGGGGCCAAAGACTGCTGAAAGTTTTTTGTTGTTAGGTTCTCCATGAAAGGTTTTTCAAGGCAAAGTTAGTAGTGTACATGTGAGAGAGGTTTTTGTGTAAGTACCCATGTGTGTGCATGGATGTACGTATGTGGGATTGTTCTCTAATATTTAGTAGCATTCACGTTACATTTTCTAGAAAGTCATGCAAGTCAGATGCAGTTCACGGTGTCCCTCACAAGGATATGCAGAAGTCAGGGAACAGCAGACTAGGTTTGGCTGGCCTTAGGCTGTAATTTTCATTCCAGGTTTATTCCCTCTAGTCTGTCTTCCCTTCTACACATAATCTATTTCTTCTTTCACACACAATGATATTCCTATCATAAGGCATTTAATTATGTGGGGACTATTACATTTATTATATTATATTTCCCAGGTAATAGTGAAGTTGGATCTCCCAGCTTTCCATATTAGTGAAGTTGGATCTCCCAGCTTTGTCCACTTCTTTGAAGGTGATTTTATTAAGAATCATAAACTCATCTTAAGGTACACAAGTCTCTTTGGTTGATTTAGTACATTCTATATCAGTGAGAGTTTTCTAGAGAAAAAGAACAAATAAGGTGTGTGTGTGTGTGTGTGTGTGTGTGTGTGTATGACAATATTTATATGGGAATTAGCTCACATGATTATGGACGCGAAGGTTTTATCATATGTTGTCTGTAAGTTGGAGAACCAAAAAAGCTGATGCTATAATTCAGTCCAAGTCTGAAGGCCTGAGAACCAGGAGCTCTAATGTCCAATGTCCAATGTCCAATGTTCAAGAAAAGGAAAAAACGAATACCCTCGCCTAAGAAGAGAGGGAGAAAATTTACCCTTCCTTCCCCTTTTTGTTCTATTTTGATTGGCTGATGCTGGCCCTCATTGGTTAGGGGATCTGCTTTACTCAGTCTACTGATTCAAATGCTAATCTCTTCTAGAGATATCCTCACAAACATACCCAGAAATAGAGTTTTGCCAACTGTCTAGGCATCTCTTGGTCCCCTCAAGGTGACACATAACATTAACCATCACACAATTTAAATGTTGAGTGACCCTGGTTCTTTTACAAAAAATTTCATGTCAATGAAAATTACATAGTATTTTAGAGATTCAAGAATGATGTTATTATTTATTCAATGGCAGAAAAAACTCTATTGAAGAGTCACGAACTTATTCCAAGTATATCAGGTGAGTAAGTTAAGAAGAGTTGTGAGGCTGGGCGCGGTGGCTCATGCCTGTAATCCTAGCTCTCTGGGAGGCCGAGGCGGGCGGATTGTTTGAGCTCAGGAGTTCGAAACCAGCCTGAGCAAGAGCGAGACCCCGTCTCTACTATAAATTAGAAAGAAATTAATTGGACAACTAAAAATATATAGAAAAAATTAGCCGGGCATGGTGGCACATGCATGTAGTCCCAGCTACTCGGGAGGCTGGGGCAGGAGGATTGCTTGAGCCCAGGAGTTTGAGGTTGCTGTGAGCTAGGATGATGCCACGGCACTCTAGCCCTGGCAATACAGTGAGACTCTGTCTCCAAAAAAAAAAAAAAAGAGTTGTGAGAACAGGACTCAGGTAAGAGCTCTTCTAATTCTCCCTCCCTGTGTAGCTGCAGGCCCTTACCATGTCTGGAACTGGGACACCAACCTGGTTGTGGATTCAAGTTTACCTATGTGACTTTATTCAGACCCTGTACCTTATAGCTCAGGGGAGCTATGACTAAATGGTGATTAAATAATGGTTTCCAAAATGTTTCCATAGTTATATGTGAATGTGGCTACTTATTCAACATAGACTCCAATCAATTATTATTTCCTACCCTTATATTATGTCCTTTGTTCTGTAATCGTTGCTGAGGGAGTAACAAAGAACCGTGGAACATTGTTTCTACACAAAACAGGCTATATTCTCCTGAAAGAAGTAAGTCATATCTAAATAAGTGTAGTTGACTGTGCAATAAAGGCTTAAGGAAGAAAAAATATTGTTTAGAAGAGCTTCATGGTCTTTCAGAAATACCTCAATCATGGATTTTTCCCCACCCTTTATTTTTAATTTAATACAAGTTTCTCCTGGTTTTCTTTCCAATAACTCAATATTTTCAATGTGTAGGCTGTGTAGTGCTACCACAACACAACGTGACTTTCAGTGCAAGATTTGTACTCATTCCAGTGCTGGGTGCATAGACATTAAATGTCATTGAATCACATAATGAGAGAGTTATTCCCTTTTCAATTATCCTTCAGTCCTGCTGATTATGGGAAGATGAAAGTCTCATTTGGGAGTTGGGGGAAGTTTAGTCCATTTTCTGTTGCTATAATAGAATACCACAGACTGGGTAATTTATAAAGAAAAGAAGTTTATTTGGCTCACAATTTTGAAGACTGCAAATTCCAACAGTATAGCACTGGCTGAGGACCTTCTTGAGGCATCATAACATGACAGAGGGCATCACATAGAGAGAGGTGCACACGTGTCAGCTCAGGTCTCTCTTCCTCTTTTTATGAAGCCACCAGTCCCTTCATGGGGACTCCACCCTAATGACCTTATCTAATCCTAATTACTGCCAAAAGGTCCCACCTCCAATCACCATATGAATTGGGAAACTAAGTTTCCAACACATAAAATTTGGGAGACACATTCACACCATAGCAGGGGGTCACTATATCTGAGTACATATTCCTTTTTAACAAAATTAGAGTAC
>NW_012155951.1:1410444-1420270 GCF_000956105.1 Propithecus coquereli | reverse complement strand
CTAACATGTATAACATTAAAATTTTATCAACAAATCAGGGAAAGGACATTTTGTGCACAGAAATCAATTTATCTAGCTACTATCTGCAAGACTTGCTTATAATTTATTTTGCCTCAAAGAATACACTGCTTTTAAACCTAATTCCATTGAATTTTAGTGTGTATGAAGAGGAAGGGATGTGAACATTTTTGCTCAAAGCATCAGTAAAAGATTTAGAAGACTTCCAAGTATTACAGACAAAAATAAATACTTCGGTGAAGTAAAATGAAGTTTTGTGGCACCAGCTTCCCCTAGTGTTCGTGCCTTTGTTTAAAATTGTTTCTACATGTATAAGCTGCTCTCTTGCTTTGTCTGATGAGCCAATCTATTTATCAAAGAGAAGCAAACAGGCCACAGAGTAACCCATGTTTGGAGAGCCAAATATAGTGGCTAAGATTGTGAACCATTAGTTCCAAATGAGTTCAATTGGAGTGGGCCACGTCGTGTCCTATCTGGTGAAACACAACAAAAAATAAACAACAATGACAAAAACACAAGGTTGCGAGTCACATAAACTTGAGTTTGAGTATCAATAATAATGCTTATTGACTGTCTGACTTTGAATAGGTTGCTTCTAAATAGGCTTTGGTTATATTATCCCTAAACTATAGATAATTTATTGCACACAACGTGTATGATTGTTGTGAGGCTTAAGTCATATAATGGTTGAAAGCTGATAGCATAGTGTACAGACCTTACCGGCTACAATAATTGCTCGTTGTCTTCGTGATTTTGCCCTCATTATGGGGGCATTTCAGACCAAATGAAACCCAGACATTCCACTTATGGTGAGGTCCGGGCCATTGTTGTATTCCTATGAGAGTGAGACACTGTCTGGCTGTCTCACCACTGGAGCGGTGTTACCCAAAGAATAGTAATCCCCATGAAGGAGGTGCAGGACCTAAATGTAAAACACCTGAGCATAGCACTTCCTGTGATGTGGCCCAATCAGCTGTCCTGATGGGTGCTTCCTCTGCTTTGACATAACTTGCTCTGTACTCCAAACACAGACCCTCAGAGTGGTACAGGAATTTAGTGTTGCTTTTTTACTTTACAGAGGAGAGCATCAAAGCTATGATAAAAAAAAAAAGCAAGTAGCTGGTTTGTCTAAAGTGTCATGATTTGGAAGTGGAAGATCAATAATAAGCCTACAGTTTGCTAATGAGTTTTCATTTATGTGATGTCTGCTATAGCCCACAGGGTGAAGGAAGAGTCTCTGTCCTCCAGCAGTGTGGGATTTAGAAAGAGAACCAATGTATTATACAAAGAGTTAGGAACCTTAAGTAGTACATTTAGGAAGGCAAACCAACGGAGCTGTCAGTCCAGGAACTCTCTGGAGGAAGGGAACCCAGAATCTGGAGTTGATAAACAGGGATAGACAGGAGGCTACCCGTGTGGCAGTCAACACTGCCCTTGACTCTGGCAAAGAAGCCTAAGGTGTCTGGTGCACAGGTGCCCAAGGGAGAAGTTAATCAACTGTGCTTGTGAGAGACAGACTCGAATGCTACGAAGGAAAAGAAAAAATTCAAATAATACTTTAAAACAATTGTTTATTTCAATTTGAATTTAGATTACTTTTAAAAGTTAAATAGTTCCATTAATTAGTCAAAATATTCATATTGGTATAATCCGTAGTATTTTAATCCAATTTAAATGTTTTGATTTAGACTAATGGTAGATCTTAAGCATATTGCTCTTTCTTCAAGTCACACACATACAGTCACACACGCACAACTTGCACATGCACGTGTGTATTTATATGTGCATATGTGTGTGTATATATACATGCACACACATGTCTATACATATACCCCTATGTATATGTATGCACATACACACACAAACATATGTGTGATGCTTTGTACTACATTTGATTTTACATGTCTAAAACTTATATTTATATAGTATATTACATTTGCCAAAGTGCTTTCACTCTTTCCTTTATCATTATTTCTCATTAAAGAAGCTCCATGAATGGAGTTGTAGAGGTATGGTAAACAGAGCAAGAATTCATGGATGTGAATTCTATCTTTGCTATTAATTGTGCAACCCTGGGTAAGTTACTTAATATTTTATATTTGAGTTTCCTAATTATGAAATGGCGATCTATATTTGTTGTATTAAATGAGCTTATACATATGTGTATTATATATATAAAGTACTTAAAACAGGATAATATAAATAAACACTACTTCAATAGACATTGACTATTGGTTGCTATAACTTGCTGTGGTAGGTAGATGTCAATTATTGTCCTGATTTTATTAATAAAAAACCTAGTGGGGAGCCAGTTATTATGTTCTTGGTCACTTGGTAATATATGGCTGTACAGGTTAGGAATAAAAAAGGAAGTAACTTAATATAAGAAAGCATTTGAAATGCAGCAAGAAAGAAAAGGTGGCATCTCTATTGATGTTGGAGTCATAGTTTCTATAGATATATCAAAATGCTAATTCAATGGATTTGAAAACTAAGACACACACTGTGCATACTGAAATTATTAGCTTCCACATGTCTAGAGGGAGTTCAAGCAGCTGGGACTGCGAGCACAGCTGCATTTTGGCAGGCTGGCCAAAGGCAGCCCCAGGCTGCATACAACTGCACAGAACTCCTCTTGGTCCGGTTCTCCAAACCTCATTGCTACCCTGGAGCAGAAAGGGCTCTCAGGATGATGGACATTGGCTGATGATAGTGTGGGTTTGATATGTTTATGTCCTGCATCCCTGATGGATTACTGTTGTTTGGGCAAAACTGCACTAACGAGGAAAGATCCTGACATTGGCTGGCATGTGCAGGCCAGCCTAGAGGGAAAACCATGGTGGAGAGACAGCTCAGAGCCCCTCAGCTGCTGCCCACCCTGTGCCTATGCCTGCTCACAGGAATGAGAATTTGGAAGCACAACTGGAAAGGCTTAAAAATGTGTTTTTGTCTCTATTTTCCTCTTAGGTATGGCTGGATACCAGAAAGCAGTAGGAGTGTACACATTCAGCAAGACAACACCATTTGGTAATATCCAGGAATGGTCAAATTCAGAGACACAACCAGATTTCATTTTTGTTTTCTCTCTGCTTAATTTTATAAAAGGTAACATTTTTCCTGGGAGTTTCCATCAATTGCTTTGCCATTTTATAAATTAATGTTTCCAAAAGTTTGTTTCATGTAATATAAAAATGTTATCAAAAAAAGTTTCCATAAGAAATTTGTGTGGTTAACACCAGGTTAAACAAAAATAAATAGGTTGTTTCCTGAAGGACTTCATGGGTTAATAAAAAATGTATTTGAGACCGGGCGCGGTGGCTCACGCCTGTAATCCTAGCTCTCTGGGAGGCCGAGGCGGGCGGATTGTTTGAGCTCAGGAGTTCGAAACCAGCCTGAGCAAGAGCGAGACCCCGTCCCTACTAAAAATAGAAAGAAATTAATTGGACACCTAAAAGTATATAGAAAAAAAAACTAGCCGGGCATGGTGGCGCATGCCTGTAGTCCCAGCTACTCGGGAGGCTGAGGCAGGAGGATCGCTTGAGCCCAGGAGTTTGAAGTTGCTGTGAGCTAGGCTGAAGCCACGGCACTCTAGCCCGGGCAACACAGTGAGACTCTGTCTCAAAAAAAAAAAAAAAAATGTATTTGATCTTTTTCCCAAGTTCTTAGCACAGAGCTTCAAAAACCTTTGGTATTTCCCCGAGTGATAGGAGTGTCTTTTTATGCTAATGAGGTGATTTGTGGAACCCCTAAATGGCTTCAGTATGGGGGTTATTTGCCAGAATAACCAACCACGTGATTGGAAGGTTAGAACTTTCAGCTTTACCCTCAGACTTCTGATGTGGGGAGGTGGGGGAAGAGCAAGGGATTGAGTTCAATCATCAATGACCAATGACTTAATCAGCTAGGCTGATAATGAAGCCTTCATAAAAGTCTTGAACAATGAGATGTGAGAAGCTTCTGGGTTTGTGAATATATCAATGTCCTGGGATGGTGGCACACCCACAAAGGGCATGGGAGCATTGTGCACCCCTCCCCCATACCTTGTCCTATCCATCTGTTCCGTTTGGCTGTGAATTGTATCTTTTATAATAAAACTGTAACCTCAACTATAGCACTTTCCTGAGTTCTGTGAGTCATGCTAGGAAATTATCAAACTTGAGGGTGGAGTATCATGAGAGCCCCCAAATTTGTATTCTGTTGGAAAAAAAGTGCAGGTAACTTGGGGGTACTCAAAACTTGCAACTGGAGTCTGCATTGAGAGTAGTTTTGTGGGACTGAGCCCTTAACCTGTGGGGTCTGCACTAACTCTGCATAGTTTGTGTCAGAATTGAAGGACTTTGTCTTTGACTTGTGGGGTTTGCGCTAAATTCAAGTTGTGTCAGAAGTGAACTGTAGGACATAGAGTTAGTGTCAGAGTTGATTGTTGTTAGAAAAAATTTAACTTCTAAGATATTTTAGTACGTTAAAGTGCATTCGAAATCTTCAAGAGAAAGACATTAGATTTTCCAAAATTATTGATTTATTCTGAAATTCTTTACTTGGGAACAGTATCATGGGCACATTTTAGAAGATCATTTAATAAAAACTGATTCTACATATTTATCATAATATTCTGTGCCTACCTTTGTATTTGGCACTTGTAGGTAAAACAAGAGGAATAAAATGTTTAAATGCAAGTGAATATTTTATTGTTTTATTTACTATCACAGTATCCCCAGCCCCTTTTCTTGCTTCTATTTCTAGTTTTCAACTGAAAGCTTAGTTCTTTACTGTGGTCCCCAACCCCTGGGCCACAGACAGGTGGGTACTGGTCCATGACATGTTAGGGACTGGGCCTCAGAGCTCTGCTGCCTTCCCACCCCACGGCCTCTTTCCATGGAAAAATTGTCTTCCATGAAACTCAGCAGGAGGTGAGTGGTGAGTAAGCAAGCCGATTTTCGTTGGTGTTTACAGCTGCTCCCCATCACTGGCATCACCACCTGAGCTCTGCTTCTCCCCCATGCTCTGACTCTCAGCCGTGGAAAATTGTGTTCCAGGAAACTGGTCCCTGGTGCCAAAAATGTTGGGGACCACTGCTTTAGAAAACCAACTCTACAACCCCTGGGTTGACAAAATATACAATGAACTCCAGTGCAAAAGTAACTGGGTTTTAAGTAGGTATAAGAGGGTTTGGGGGCCAAATGAAAAGACACACGAGTGGTTGTGAAAAAAACCTAGGGTCTATTTTTTTTTTATTTCAGAATATTATGCGGGTACAAACATTTTGGTTACAAGTAATGATTTTGCCTCACCTGAACCAGGGCTAAAGGCATGCCCTTCCCCCATGCGGTGCCCACCGCATCCATTAGTTGTGAGTTTACCCACCCCTCCCGAACCTGACCAACAGTTTTACAAACACAGCAAACAGAGACCAACAGTCAATTAACATAAAAGAATGAGGCATCTCAGGAAATGAACTTGTCCATCTCAAGAAGGGAACTATACTTCAGCACCAAACAATTGTTACTAGACTGGATTCCAGGCCCAAAGTGGCACCTCCCCTGATTTTTCAAGAGAGACAGAAATCTGAATCTCATGTGAAGTCTTACTTTTCTTTTCTTTCTTAAACTAATTTTAGTTGAAAAAATTGCGTGTGTGAATAATAAAAGAAAAAAAGTATATCTATTGTCTGAATTTGGGTCACCATCTGTGGTTTGCAAAGATCTCTTAGAATACAAGACTATTTATGATATGACACTTGACTTTCTCTTCAGCCATATTGCCAGCGGTCCAACTTTTGATCTTACTGAATTATACACACTTCTGCCTACTTTTTTTTTTCTTTCTCTGCCTTGGATGCTTGACGGAGTTGCATAGCACCTACTAATCTACTACATGTTTTAAAAAAGAATTTTCTCAAGCATCATTTCCTTTGTGAAGCTTTCCACCTCCTCTTTTGTGCAGCAATCATGTATTAAAATGCTTCTATCAAAGCCTCATACCTTATATCAAAGTCATACTTTACGCATCGGTCTTCCTCTAATGGATTGTGCAAAAACACCAACAATGTCTAGTACCCATTTGGAATCTAATCATTTTAAATGAATGAATCCAAAAAGATGGACATTCTGACTCTGAGTAATGCCTTGATCCAAGCTTGACCTTTTTAACATTCCATGTGAGAGCCTTCATGTGGTGATCAACAAGAAGAGAAACTTTTTGAAGTCTCTATCATTGATTAGCTTTATAAACTTGTATATGATAATTAATGCTTTATATTTATTTTTAGTATTATCCATTTGCTTGTTTGTGAAATAGTGATAATAATAAATGCCTTGTAGTACTACTTTAAAGATTTAATTGAAAATGTTGGCTTGGATGCGGAGAGACAGGAACACTCACACGCTGCTGGTGGGACTGCAAACTAGTACAGCCTCTGTGGAAAGTAATATGGAGATACCTCAAAGAGCTAGAAAGTAGAACTACCATTTGATCCAGCAATCCCATTACTGGGCACCTACCCGAAAAAAAAAAACATTCTATAAAAAAGACATCTGCACTACAACGTTTATAGCAGCACAATTCACAATTGCAAAGATGTGGAAACAACCCAAGAGCCCATCGATACATGAGTGGATTAATAAAATATGGTATATGTATACCATGGAGTTCTACTCAGCCATAAGAAACAACAGTGAACTAGCACCTCTTGTATTATCCTGGATAGAGCTAGAGCCCATCCTACTAAGTGAAGTATCAAAAGAATGGAAAAATAAACACCACATGTACTCACCATCAAATTGGTACTAATTGATCAACACTTATGTGCACATATAGTAGTAACATTCGTCTGGTGTCAGGCAAGCGGAGCGGGGAGGAAGGGATGGATATATTCACACCTAATGGGTGCAGTGCGCACCGTCTGGGGGATGGACACGCTTGAAGCTCCGACTCAGGCAGGGCAAAGGCAATATGTGTAACCTAAACATTTGTACACCCATAATATGCTGAAATAAAAAAATAGGAGTAGTCTTTCTACTATACTAGCTGCCACTGAAGGAGTTCAACTCCTGATTTCCTACCTGGCACTTTCTCTTATTTATCATCAGCTTCAGCCTGCGGTATTTGCCACCACAAGTCCTCAGTACCACATCTACTCAGCTGTATTGAACTTCCCTGTTGCTGTCACACAGCTGTGTTCACACACACTTGAATTTGTCCATGCCGCTCCTTCCATCTGGAATGTGCTCCATCCCGTCTCCAGCTGATGAAGCCCTGCGTTTCCTTCAAGACTCACTTCTCACTCTACATTTTCTTCACCTCCAAGGGAGAATTAGCTCATTCCTACCTTTGGGATAATATTTAGAGCAGAACCTGGCACATACTAGGTGGATAATAAATAGCAGTTTATAATATTATTTTCTCTCCATTCTGAATTCTTTAAGGTCAGAGAGAATGCCTCATCCCTCCTGGAGCTCTGTTATCTTCCACAGTGTCTGGGAAAACATCTCGTTTAAATATACATCTGATGACCAGTCATCAGATGCACAAAACTGAATTGGACTTCAGGAACTGAAAGGTAAGATTATGGCCACTCTTGGCCAGCAACACATTTTTCATTATTGGGTAATTCTCTTAAGAATTAAATCCTACACAGCTTTCAACTTATCAGCTGATATAATCTCCTGTTTACTAGCAAAAATATTTGTAGTTTCATCCAAAGGTATGATATTTGTGATTACAAGTCAAGAAACTGGGGGCTTTACTTTTTGTATTATACCAGACTAAAATGAGTATAATCTGTAAGGTAGATATCCAAAGTTATACAACCTTTCCAATTCTTATGACACCGAGAAAGGAAACATGCCTAAGAAATAATGTGTTTCAATCCTGGATAAATGCATATCTCCTAAATGACCGAGAGAATTATCTTTTTATTTGAATAACACATACACACACATATATGAGTCTTGAAATATGCAATCATATGCAGATTCTGCTATGCGACATGAACTGACAACGAAAAAAGAGCAAAAGCATTTCCTGCACTTAACAACTTAAATATATAACGTTCTACAACTTTGACTTACAATGTTATTCATGCTGCTCAAAGTTTCCAATTTGTTTAACTTTCAGTATCCTGTGCCTTCAGTGCCACCATAACAATCCTTTGATCCACATATATGTAGGAAGTTTAATCTCTACTCGAGTCCCTTAAGCACCACTTCCCAGGTATTTCTAGGAATCTCTCAAGAATGCTCACACATCCAACAAATCTGACCTGCCTATCAGATGGACCTAGACAGGTAGGTGTTTTGCTGCATATCACCGCTCTACTCCCTAAAGATCATCTGTAATCACCTTTTACCTGGTTTCTTCTTTCTATTTATTTGCATCACTTCTCCCAATGTCTGAACCTGGACTCCATGAACATCACAAGACAGAGTCAAGACCAGGTCATAAAAGGGAAGGTTTCACTGAAGATCTGAGGGTAATAGAAGGGAATTAGAAGACATGAAATCAAAAAAACCTACTATTGACTACGGAATGACTTTTGCTAGGGTCACATGTCACACTTCCCAAAAGTGTCCCTCACCGGCCACTCTTTTGCTTTGCCTAGTTGTTTCCATGTCTGGGAGGGAGATAAGCTTTTTCTTGACCTGTGTGCCTCTAACTACGCCTCCTTACCCAAAGTTGGAGCTCTCCTCCTCCACACCTCTGAGGACCAATGAGAAGGAGAAAATATAATCTCTCCATTTTTTCCTCAATCACAGTTTCAGTCTATTATAGGGAAAGCAAATGTTTTATGTATTTTTACAAAAAAAATTTAATTATATCTTTTCTAAAAGTTTCCCAATTCAAAAGAGAAGTTTTCTTTTCCTAGCATAAATAAAAGACTCATTTAAGTTGCTTACCACCCATCTTTCTAAAGCAATGGACTAACTCAATTTCACAGATGGCTCCAAACCTTTATTTAGAGCAACTGAAATTTGCTGCAGTTTTAAATAGCAGTTTTAGCCCCACCCTCGCTGCCCACACCCTTGCCCCTTCACACCATAAGCTTTCCAAAACATTAGGGTTCAGATTCAGTTACAGAATCCCATTAAAATCCTATAATTTCTGTTTAGCAGGGAGAGACAGTCAACTACTCTATCTGAATCAATCACAAATAGGGAGTTGGATGTGCAAATGAGTTTTGTCCAAGGCCATGACTGTAGGTTAAATGCTGCTCTGTGGTTTCCAGTTACAATTCTTAATTTCTAGAGGTTAAAACTCTGATAGCTTCCTATTTCTAGACAATGAGCTAAATAGCTTTGGAATTGGCATTATAATAAAACTTGAAATTGTAGCTATTAATGTATATTTGTGGGTTATTTATGAAAAAGCTAATAGAAATATGATGAGAAGTTACAAATAACAATAATAAAATGTGGCATTATTACTATATCATAAAATTTTATCATATTGTTGATTTGTATGTCTTATCTTGTAAAATGAATATTAAACATTATGTGATTTAAAATCAGTAGCACAGCTGTCACTTGTGTGTTAAAATATGGGACTTACAGCAGAATTCACAAAACACCTGTTTCTGCTCACATCATTTCTCCAAGATAGTTATGTAATTCTTATTATTAAAGCACGGATTTTGTGAACACTAGATGAAACAAAAATGTATAAGGAAGTAGAAAAACATAACATTTTTCTTTTTAAATACGGATTGTTCCATTATAAAAATAATCAGTTTTTTTCTCCAAAAAAATTGGAAAAAATTAGATTTACAGAAAGAAGTAAATCCAGAAATAAACAAAATTAAAATTTTGGTGCA
>NW_012155951.1:1405471-1409384 GCF_000956105.1 Propithecus coquereli | reverse complement strand
CTTAAATAATCATTTCCTATTTTTTAAAAAATCATTGTATTCTATTGTTTTCCCTTTTTTTTTTCTTTTTTTTTTAAAGATGGGTTCTCCCTATGTTGCCCAGGCTGATCTTGAATTCCTGGCCTCAAGCAATCCTCCTACCTATGCCTCCAAAAGTGCTGGGATTACAGGTGAGTTTTTTAAAAAAATATATATTCAACCTATATTTCATCAGGGCCAAATAATCTTACAATGTTTTTGAAATTTTCAGAGTTTTCTAAGTTGTTTTTTCTGATTCTTGCAATAGATAAGTTTTAGGAGTCTGCTTCAGTTTTCAACTGTGTATTTGAACCATCCTAAAACTTTTTTTGTAGTGGTATAAGACTGCAACCATTTTATTATGCTCACATATTCTGTGGGTCAGGAATTTGGGCTGGGCACAGTGAGAATGGCTTCTCCATGTTCAATGATGTGTGGAGCCTTAGCTGAGCAGACATGAACAGCTGGACACAGGAACTGTAAACCAGAGTGCCAGTGTCAACGAGTGGCCTCTCCATGTGGCTTAGGCTTCCTCACATCATGGAAACCTCCAGATGGACAGTCATACCACCCTAAAACTTTTAAACAAAAACCATTCATATGGTCCATGCATCTGAGTGCTGCCTGTGGGTATTAGCTGAGCTAGATTGAGATTGACTAGAGTAGATTGGGCAGAGAGGCTGTGCTCCACTTATCCTTTACCCTATTTCTGACCAACTGGCTAGCTCAGACACACTTTTCTCCTGGTGGTGATGCATATGCAGGAGGGTAAGCTAAAGCACACGTGTCCCCTTGGGCCTAGGCTCATAGCTGACCCGCTGTGCTGTTTACCTTTTTCTGTTGGCCAAATCGAGGTGTGAGGAAATATGCTTTGATCCAAACCAAAGTCAATGAGTGGAGAAATATATTCTGCCTTTGTGGAAGATATTCTAAAGTAGCATGGAAAAGGGCATGGATACAGGAAGGGGTGAACATTTTGAGTCAATAATGCAACTTACAAAAGGGTAAGGCTCTTATCCTTTCACAACAGTTTGTGTGCAGGTCTCTTTTTCTTACAGTAAAATATATCTATGAGAATTACTCTTTCTTCTTTTTTAAATTTATCTTTGAACAAAATATTATATAACCAGATTCAATGTTTATCAACAGATGTGTTGTATCAATTTGAGTTCGCTACAATCTTTCTGTCCATTTAGGTGCTGGCAAAATCTCACATCTATTGGAGAATTTCAGATTGTGGAGTGCAGCCCCTGACCCAATTCCTGGTGTCTAATGGGCATTTACATAATGTGGTTTTGTGGAACTGAATTGCAATCAGTGCCATCCTTCTATTACTTCTTTCTTTCAAGATAGAAGGAGTTCATGTGATGTTACAGTGCCCAGAATATTCTGCTTCTAGGACTCTTCCTGTTTCCATCCTGCTTAAACTGTTTCGGGTCAGCATTTTCCAGAATATAATGTGCATGCATCATCTCTCTGTGCTTCCTGCCCCTCACATTACCACTTGCTCTTTTAAAGCAGATATGAGAAAAGTTACATTGTTGGAGAAATTGAAGGAATAAAAAACTACCCAAGGATCAGTCTTAAAAAAATAGGAGTCACCAAAAAAGTGATAGATACACAGAAATTTTGTATTTTTAACTCAAAATGAACTTAAGTGGAACAGAATGAGTTTTCTACATACTGTCAAACAGGTAGGCTTCGTAGCTGCACAGCATGGGTTCAAAACTCTCCTATACTTCATGATATCTATCCACAGAGACTAATATTTGACTGAATTTCCAGTCCTAGCTTCAGCCATAATTGTGAATTATCATCTTTTCCAGTGTCCTCATAGGAATTATATATGTAATTTGAGAGTGCCTATATAAGAGGCTATTTTCCAAACGCCTTTTTAAAACAGTAGTCAAAATCCATGAAGGCATTAAGTTCTGACTGGCTAAAGTGACCTTAATTACTTGATTAACATATTCAGGGACACCTAAGTGGTATGATTCTTAAAGGCTCTCCTGCCCCTAATATCTCCTATGACAGTCCACAGTGATATCTATGAAATCATATTAAGACCTAACAGTACAAAAATACCATTAAAGCATTATCAAATTTACTGTCAAGATTATCTTTGAATAGTGGGTGGAGTGGGGGACTAAGAATGAATATCATCTCAGGACAGTGGCCAGTCTAACAGTTTTCTATAGCAGCTGGTAAGGTTGGGTCAGTCAATTAACTATGCGTAATTTTTAAAATATTTCTACATATAGGAAAAGGGTAAGGTTATGAGGTTTCTTCTGGTCTCTGCCATGTAGCTAGAATGTGAGTATTTTTATGGTCTGGATTATATCGTTGGATCCTCTCCAGGTCGGGGCAGCCCAACAAATGTTTTGTGACTACATAAAATCAAAATTAGGTTGTATATGTTGTATAGCTGGAACTAACATACTAACCTCTCCTCAGTACAATGAGGTCCAGGTATGGCTGCAGCATTTATCATACTTGGCATCACTTTGATCACAGAACTTGAAATTTCTGTTATAGTCATTGAGGAAGAGTTATCATAATGAAACCGAGGCATAATGCTGAAAGGATAGACTTAGGATGATGATAAAACTGGGTTAAGCAGGAAAAGGACAGAAAAAAAAAAAAGGAATTGATAGAATCCAAGGGTGGTTTAACATAAGGGAATAAATTAGTGTAATAAACCCCTTTAATAGAACAAAAGGAAGAACACATGATCATATTAATTGACACAGAAAAGTCATTTAACAAAATCCAGTACCCTTTCATGATAAAACAATACTCAGAAAACTAGAAATGGAAGAAAACTTATTCAACGTAATAAAGGACATTTATGAAAGCTTGCAGCTAACACCACACTCAATGGTGACTGAAAACTTTTCCCCTGAAATTAGAAGTAAGAAAGGGATGACTACTTTTGTCACTGCTGTTTAAAAGTGGCAAATATTGTGATTCCATTTATATAAAATACAGTCATGCATCACTTAATGATGGGGGTACATTTTGAGAAATATGTCATTAGGCAATTTTGTCATTGTGCAACCGTCATAGAGTATACTTCCACAGATCTAGATGGCATAGCCTACTAACACCTAGGCCATACGGTATGGACTTACTGCTTCTAGACTGCAAACCTGTACAGCATATTACTGTACTGAATACTGTAGTCAATTGTAAGAAAATGGTAAGAATTTGTGTATCTAAATACAGCTGAACAAGGAAAAGGTATATTAAAAATACAGTATTACAATCCTATGGGACAACTGTTGTATATATGTGGTCCATCTTTGACTGAAATGCTGTTATGCAGAGCATGACTATATTTAGAATATGTATGCACACTCATAATTACAGAGAGAGATTAGAAGTTACCAGGGGATGGGAGAGAGGGGATGTGAGGAGTTCTGGCTTAATAAGTACAGAGTTTTTGTTTGGAGTGATGAGAAAATTTTGGAAATAGTGGTAGAGTTTACATAACATTGTGAATGTAATTAATGGCACTGAATTGTACTCTTAAAGATAGCTAAAATAGAAAATATTGTTTTATATATTACCACAATTTCAAAAAACTTGAAAAATTTCAAAAAATTACTTATTAAATTGGATTGTAAAAATTTTGCACTTTACCTTATAGAATAGGTGTTCCTTTATAACAAGAACCTAACAAACTGGCTGGTTCAAGGAAGATCTTGAATTTGATAAGTATAAATTAATGACTGACCAGTTGTAAAATAAATGAATGACTCTATGTGTGATGATTACTTCTTTCTACATAAAAGAAGTGGGCAGGATTATATGGATTCCTGGATCTACCATTATAAATACTCTACAACACCATGTGGTTCATAAATTTACCTTATATAACATATTTTAAAATTAA
>NW_012155951.1:1400524-1404331 GCF_000956105.1 Propithecus coquereli | reverse complement strand
ATTTTTTACAGAATATAACAGGGATACAAACGTTTTGGTTACATGGATTGCTTCTGTACAGTTTGAGTCAAAGTTATAAGTGTGCCCATCACCAAGATATCATGCATTGTACCCATTAGGTGTGAATTTACCCATCCCCTCTTCCACCCTCCCACCCGCTTTGTTTCTGCTGAGTTTTATTACCATATGTACACGTTAGTGTTGATGGATCAGTTCCAGTTTAATAGTAGTACATGTGGTGTTTGGTTTTCCATTCTTGTGATACTTCATTTAGAAGAATGGTCTCCAGTTCCATCCAAGTTAATATAAAAGGTAGTAGTTCACCATTTTTTATGGCTGAGTAGTACTCCATAATATACATATACCACATTTTATTAATCCACTCATATACTGATGGACACTTAGGTTGATTCCAGAGAAAGGAGCACTTGTACACTGCTGGTGGGACTGCAAACTAGCACAACCTCTATGGAAATTAGTATGGAAATACCTCAAAGAACTAAAAGTAGACCTATGATTTTATCCAGCAATCCCACTATTGGGTATTTACCCAAAGGAAAAAAGTCATTTTATCAAAAAGACACATGCACTCAAATGTCTACTCTTTTTCAATGTCACTTGTGTTGACTCTTCCTCTTCTTATTTTTACTCCCCCAAATTCCTCTCTTACAACCACACCATCCCATCAGTGATCTACCTCGTCTGTATTTAATTTTCTTGTTTTTCTCGTCCTCTCTATTGCTCTGTATTTTTTTTTTTTTTAACAAGCAGGCTTTTGTCTCATTATTAAACCATTTAGGTCTCCCTTTCATCCAGTGACAAAGCTATGCAAACTTACCTTGCCTGGGTCATACTTTTGATCTTTTACTGTAATTGATAATGCAATATCTCATGATGATATTTGTTCACCTTCTCATACCAGAGTGCTTGCATATGCTCTTGAGCAGTTACATTGGGATTATTGACTGATGAATATGACTCTTTCTATGTATGGTCAGGAAAATCAAAGAACAAGTAAAACACACACCCCCAAAATACAAAAACTGTTGTGTGCACTATCTATACCATGTCTTATTTTAAAATGGTTTCCAATCTGATGCTTGTTGTCCCCTAATCCTAGACCAAATGTCACCAGACCCCAGGTTAAGTTATCATGTGGTTCTCTCTCTGAAATGTCACCTGCTATAAACTTACTATTCCAGTATCTATGATTAGGTGCAGTATTAGATAAACCTGGGCCAATATGAAGGAAGTGTTGCTTCAAGATGGGGCTGGAAAATGTATTAATGGCACTGAAATGATCCTCTCATATTATTGCCCTCAAATCAGAAGTAGAATGTATATAGTCAAGAACAGCACACCTGAACCAAAGAGACTTTTTCTTTAGTCAGCTTAAGCAGAATCCAATGATGTAAATTACCTCAAAAAGCTGCCTCTCTCTGAGTCTTGATTTTAGCATTTGTAAAATGAGAGATTCAGATCAGCGACTGTTATACTGTGCTCTGTTAGGTGCCAGAGTTCCTCAGGGATGCCTCAGGGTGCCAAGGGTGGGTGAAGAAAGGGAGATGGTGTGCAGACACCTGGCAAAAGGCCAAGCTGAACTGTAATGTCACCTAGAACCGGTTTTATAGGTTGTGGTCGTCAGGAGGATCCCCTTTGAGAAGGATCACTCTAAAGGAAAGTTTGCAAACCACATGCCAAAATAGTGCATGAGGTCTTGCCCAACCATATGAACTGAAATGAACTGTTGTACATAAAAATATTAATTTACATAATTTTTTCCAAAAGATGTTGCCCAGTGCCTCTTTTGTCTGCAATATTCCAGAGCATTAAGCCTGTGGGTAACTGGCTGTCTCTCCTAACCTCCCTCACTAGTCTATGTTCCAGTTTATTATGAAGGAGAAAGATAAACCAATTCCAATCCATCTACCCCAATCCTATTCACAGCCAAGCAATAACAATTATCTCCGTCTTTACATTTTCTCCCATCTCCTGCTATTTCTTGTACAGTAATGAATTGTAACAGCTACTTCTTGCTGTCTTCTCTCCCATATAATTAATGTCCTAAGATATTCTATTTACTGGTGAAGCAGTTTGAATCAAGAAGTGATTACTTTTAGAGTAAACAGAGCTGCTAAACCCTCTCCACAAACAAAGCTGACAGCGGTTTTATTTTTAAAATAATCAAATTGAAATCCCCAAAAGCTTCAAGTTTGGAACTTCTTATTTATTATGTGTATGTAGGTATTTTATGTGTTTGAAAAGTATATTAATATTTAGAACAGGCAATAGAAAAGTACATAGATAGATCAAAAGAAATGGCTTTAAAAAATGATAACAAATGTCGCTCACTCTGGCTTTCTTGTTAGGCCTAAGCTAGCCTTCATATCAGGTGAACATAACAGAGTAGAGAAACTGTTTGTTTAAGAGCATAGATTCAATTCTTGAAAATATCAAAATTAGATATTGGACTTTCTGAGTTGGGGAGAAAAAAATTGTCTCAAATCAAAACTTCAATAGTCACTGAATAGAAAGAAAGAAAAAGGAAATGCCATTGCTAAAAATGTTACAGTGTGAAGTTTAATCTACCTAGCAAGAGGATGCAAATTTTCCTTTCCCGCTACATTGAAAGAAGTATCAGCCACAGCGTTAGCCGCCATTGTTATCAATTGATTAATATGTATTGATAACTGGTGAGTGATTGATTGGTCTGATGACCTTCACATCTTAAAGTCTAGTTGTTACTTCTGTAAGCACTACTGTACCACAATTCCAGCTGCTCACTTCAACCAACAGCCTCAGTACTCCTCCCCTGACCCTCAGGACATCCTCTCTCAATATTACAGGATTTGGCTTCCAACCAGTCCTTCAAATACATTCCCTTGGATTTCTGTTTTCTTAGGGAACTCTTAATGGTATCAAAGTAATTTTCCAAACCCAAAACTTCGAACTAATTTTGGATTCCTTCCTCTTTTGCCTTCCCCTTATCTAATAGCTAATTCACTTTGATTATTTTACATATATATATATTTTTCCTTTCTAATATTGTCCATGTTCATCTTTTCATTACCTCAAATGTGGATAAGAGAATGACCTTCTAAATCCCCCCCCATGTCAATATGCATTGCCCTCTTCACTTCATGCAATGCCACGCTTCTAGATTAATCTAAAATCTTCTCTAATCAAGTAGCAGAACTAGTGACATTCAGAAAGTGGAGAGATTATTGAGGATTAGTTAGGGAAGATGACCCTGAGGAGATGGGCCTTCAGGTGTTAATAGAAAGGGTGTAGATAATCAGAGCAGAGGTTGGAAACTGTTCTCGAAAAAAGGCAGAACATCAAGACAGCCATGGATGGAGAGCTTCATAGTGTGCATTGGGTTGTTTCCAAGTCTCCTGGCTGCCCAGACTTAACACAAATTCACCTCATTTACAACTCCCTGACAGACATGCTCTTTTGCAAGGACAGAGAAATGGTTTGACAGCTTGGCTTTTTTGAACACCATCATTGCCCCCACATATGACCTTGTCATATTTGCATATTGCTTTACAGGGAATCTGAACTATTTTCCAAACTATACCCTGTGCAACAGTTACACTTGTCTAGTCACATCCCCCAAAACATAATTCTTCCCTTTTAATCCGCTGTTTTCTTCATCTAGAAGTCCCCTTTTCCAAATTCTAGTCTCTAACTTTATAAAATTCTACCATAGGCTGAAATCTTCTTTCACATAGCTGTTGTTCATACTGCCTTCCACATTCATCAGGCACTTTTAATAAGCTGCCTTTTAATGCTGTGTTTTATATA
>NW_012155951.1:1399530-1400474 GCF_000956105.1 Propithecus coquereli | reverse complement strand
ATATATAAATTTTTAACTTGATAATATTAATCATAAGATCCTGTACTATACATTTTCTGTATCTTTTAATAAGACACTTTCACATATTTATCTAATGTGATCCTACAAATAACTCCATTGGATTAGTTGGTCATGAATTATTATACTCATCCAAAAGAGGAGTGACCTAAAGTCAAGATAAATTCAGTGATTTATGTAAATCTTCTAGTAAATTAATGGCAGAAATAGGACTCACGAAGAACTCACGAGGCTGACATTAAGTTGCTGAGAAATCCTAATTCCAGACTTTCTGTACTTGAAGGGAGGTGTTGGAGTGTTTATGATACGAAAGTCACTGTGAGAGGGACGATGGCACTGTGCATGAGTGCCCTTTCCCCTAAGGAGCTACCCTATGACTGGCGTGTGCAGCCATCAGAAAAGACAGCGCTCAAGGGATAACCGCGGCACGCAGCACGTATGGAACATATACACAGCATGCTTCTCTCTGCAGCTAGCATCAACTGCAGTGAAAAACGACCTATTAATTGGTGTTCTCTGAGCAGCCTAATTCTCCTCTGGAGATCTGTGGCATATCTAGAAAGGGGGGAATGAAAAGGAGGGGTGATAAGAATGTAACTTCCATTGAGAAGTCAAAGGAGGTCTCTGTAAAACGGTTTCCAGGTTCTTGGGTTTAAGGGAGGATAATCTGTCAAATCACTTAAAGCTAGGTATGAGGCCTTGAATTTTAGGATGGAAGTTTAGGAACCACACCTTAATCTAGTAATTTATTCTTTGAAGCAAGGAGCAGAGACAGTGATTAAATTGTAATACTTCCAGAATCCAGTTGTGTGCTTTAAAATCCAAAACCCAGTCTCCTGAATCCTCTACCACATACCTGACAGCATTCCCCATTGCCAAGAGTGATAGGCATTGCTGGAAGTGTCTCCTCTTTTCCTTTTTCTTTT
>NW_012155951.1:1383114-1388035 GCF_000956105.1 Propithecus coquereli | reverse complement strand
ACAGAGTAGAGCTTGCCTCAAATCTTAAAAGGAAAAGAAATCACCCATAATATAATTTCTTTGTGTATAAAGTGGGAGTCATAACTAACCCTAAAGTAGTTCCTTCACCTGCAATATATGAAATTTTTTTATTAGGATTTTATAATTACAGTTGGCTCATCTATGATAAAATTTAAATACCTCTGAATTTCAACTAAAATTTAGTTGAGCTCTAACTATGGGCAAGTCACTGTGCTACTCATTTGTACATAGGCCTTTTGTAAACTTAAATTTTAATGGATTTATACATCTTTATAACTATGACCCAAGTGAAAAAATTTAAAGTGTCATAAAGCAAAGTGCTTTGGGACACATTCTATAGTGCTAGGGAAAGAGGAGGAAAACTTCTAAAAAGATGCTATTGTTTGAGCTGAATTTAGAAGTGTTGGTATGTAGGAGGGAGTGGGCGAGGAATGTCAGTGTTGAAAGAAAAACATCATCAAAGCATGTGCCCATGAATAGCTGACCCTTTCATGGAATAATAAGTAACTGTGTTGGACTTGGTCATTAGAAGTGTAATCTTTTGGAAGGTAAGATTAAAGAGCTTCCCTTGGGCCAATTTGTTTAAGACTCTGGGCTTTATTCCGCAAACATTGGAACCTCATTCTATATTTGGATTAGAAATGGAATCTGAGGTTATCCTTGGACTAGAAGTTTTGGGGCAAAGGATAGAATATACCCACAAGGTTGGAACTCCAAGACTTACTCACTAATTCCCAAATGTGTAAGAATTAGCTTATCATATTCTTAGCTAAGAGCAAGTCCTATTCATGGAACAGGAGGTAATTTTTTAAGGTAAGGGATGGTCTACATCTGTTATATCCATAAATGGGGCAACATGGACTTCAGGAAAGACTTAGGGGCCCATGATAGGAACAAGTGGGTAAAAGGTAACCCAGACAGGGAGGCTGGTGGGGCTCTGTTTATAAGCCTGACCCTTTCGTTTGGTCTCAGCTCTGTACCTGTGAGCTAACAGAGCATTTAGAAAAGTCTTGGGTCAACTTTTAGTGCTCTGCTCATTAAAGTATATCAAAATGCAAAAATCAAACCATACCAGTAAATTAAAATAATCTTGCTATTTCATTAATAGGTTCAATTGTTCTTTTGACTCACTGTGACTCAGATAGAGAGGACTTAGGAGGAACCATTCATTCCATAAAGGAAAAAGTTGTCATCTTCAGATTGAACTATAGGCAGAGACTGACTAAAGGCAAAAGCAGATGCTAAATCTTTCCTGTGTAGGGTCAGCATTTCAATGCTCTCATTGGGACTGTTAATTGTCATTGGTAAACAAGCTGAAAGAACTCCACCTGCATGCCACTTGGAAGGGCCTATTGAGGGTCTACACTAACTTTTTTAGGTAAACACACCTGTAATATCTTTGAAAAATGCAAAGGCTGTGCATCAGTCATGGTCCTCCAAAGACCTTCATCTATGGATCACGTATGTCATAGACTGTATATATGTAATACTAGCAAGAGAGAGAAAGAAGTAGTAATCCATTCACATTTCCAAACTGGCCATACTTTTGGTTATATTAGATGCTTTCTCTTGATCATGGCCATGGACAGGTAAAACTTTACATTACCACAGGTATATTTTTTCTAAACTTTTAACTTTCATTTCAAACAGAATAATACATGTTCCTTTTAAAAAAATTGGAAAGTACAGAATGACAATAATGAACAGAAACAAAGAAAATTACACACAATCATGTCAGCCCAAGAAAAATACATTTTGGAAATCTTTCCACAGATGTATTTGAATATTACACCTTTGCTGAAGTCATCCTCAGTTAATCTTGTATGTATTTAATAAATATTTGTTGTGTACATTTTATGTGCCAAACTGTGCAAAGATGACTATGACATAGTCCCCATGTTCTAGGATGATGGAGGAATGGTGTATAAAAAGAACAGATTACAACACAAGATAATAGGTCCTATGACACAGGTGTGCTCCTTGCCAGGACACTGTGGTGTTGTAGAGGTGTGGGGCATCCAAAGGTCATGTGGAGTGGCATGCAGAGTCTCCAAAAGGATAACACAGAAATGATTAACACCAATTTACAATTTTTAATCATGTTTTTAAAAATAAATCCTGTTTTTGACTCTGAATTACATTATTTAGCTGGACTCCTTTTACTGCATACCAGGTTTGGCCATGTATAATTCTTTAATGTTTCCAAAAGTGAAATTCACCCTCAGTATGTCTTAGGATATTCAAAGAACATTCCATAGACCCTGGAAGCCATGCACTATTTGCAAAATCATGAAAGGGATTGCTTTACTTACATATAAGCAGATATTAAAGAACAATTTAAAGCTTGGTTGTAATATTCTCACTTCATTAAGGAAAGGGTCAAAGAGAAATTTAAAGGACCTCTACAAAGGACCTAACAGTTCTGCAAGACTTAAGAACAAGAGTTTTTCAAGGGGAATGGCACTTTTAGGAGAAAGTGCCTGAGCTGAAGGGAGAGCAGGGGTCTTGGTGATAAGGGGAAGGGAGAGACTAGGTAATAAGAGGGAGATAATAGGTATAAGGCTGATCATGGTAGTAGGGACGAGGGAGAGAGAAGCATTCACTTTCCTCAGGATTCCTTCAGCCTCCTCTATCAGGAGGCCAGTAATAATTCTATATCACCTACTGCCACCTGGAGAAGATCCGATTAGAGATTGGATTGGCCTAATGAAGACCCTTTCCATCTCCCAGGCTCAGCAGTTCTGCGGGTCACATTGATTTCTTTATGGGCATGTTCAAGTAAAGAGATATCCTCTGCATAGGGAAGAGGCCAGCTCACCCTGAAAGACTTGCATCTGAGGTCAGAGAACAAGTCTTGCTTTCCAAGGCAAGATTAATAGATAAGGGCAAGCAAAGTGCTAAACAGTCAGCCAAATCCACAGCCATGAGTCTCAAGTCGAGCAAAGTGGAATCAAAGGCCAAGGGAACTCACACTTAGCTGAGTTAAGGGTAAGAGATGTTTCAGGGCATAGCAATCTAAATGCAATCTGGAGACTCAGGCCCAGGGACTGAACTCATACCCTGTGCGATAGCTGCCAAACCTTCCACCACAACTCTTGCTTGTAAAATGGAGAGAATGATGCCAGTGTACAAATAAACTCAAGAGAATCATAAACATTGAGAGTTTGTTGGAGCTGTATAACCCTTTGTAGCAAAGGTACTATCTAGGGATAAGAATAGGAAAACCAATAAAGGAGGGAGAAATTGTAGAAAACATAGAAGCACTTAATAACTATATATTGTCAAGCTACTGAAATCAGCTACAATGATAAATTGAATTCCCCTAACACTATGGAAAATGTCTTCCACAATGTGAATCCATTATGTATTTATGATCTGATTTTCTATAATTTCCTCTACAGATGATGTGATGTCCTGACAATCCCTCCACAATGTCTAACCAACACACTCTAGTAAAACTTTATTTCTCTCCATGTACCAATTCTTTTAGGTCCAAACCAATTCCTCTCCCTTTAGTGAAATCGTCTTTTATTTTACCAGTCAATATAATAGGTATCTTTTTTGAATACCTTTGATATTTATTGTTTGAACAAGTCAGTTAGTAATTATGATATTAACTCATATCTCTCTCAACACAATTTTATGCCTTTTACTGTTTATATCTGTGGCTTATGTAAGCTGTTGTAAAACCGAGTACATTGAAATCATGCATATTAAAAAGAGAAAAATCGAATCTACTGGCAACTTACTATGGTGTTTTTATTTTGTGCTATAATATTCAGATAAATGTCTATAAATTTTTATTTTAAATGTGATTAAAAATTTTACTTTCTGTCTCAACTTCATTTTAATTATCATGTATGCAAAATAGAATTATAAATCTTAAAGACTGGACATCATTTCAAGAGACTGCCTGGCCCATTTTTTGTTAACTTAGAGCCCTTGATGTACTTAGTATAATCTTTTGCTCAAAATAGGTATTTTTTAGATTATACTAAGATTAGACTTAGACTGTACTAAATTCCATACACATCAATAGAAGATGAGCCAGATGCAGTTCCTTTGAGGATCAAGCCCAGCTTGCCCTGATGTCATATAAAAGGCTGGATTTGCACAACCTATCCTGTGAGCAGGACTTAGTTGTCTGAACTGTCTTCACTTGCTCCTTGGCTCTAACACTGAGGACATAATTCTCTCCTTATGCCTTGCCACATTGGTTCTGTGTCCTTTCTTAAGGTTACCAAATGCAATCATGACTCTCTCCTATGCCCTGATCCCCAGTTCTGCTTCTGTTGGTCAGCCCTCCACCCAGAGTTGAGGGCCTAGAAGTGAGGTAGGTCTGTGGCAAGGTGATGACTGGTTCAGGCCTGGACTACAGGTTTCTGAGGAACTGCACATTCTGAGTGCACGGTGTAGCAGAGGCTCACAGGATATTCTCACACTAACACTGCTGACAAACCTTTAGGCTGCCAAAAACAGGAGCAGAGTCCCCTGCTCCTGCAATGTCCTCCCAATGAACCTCTGCTGAGAAAGGTTACTGCTACTGTAAAGGAGACATGCTTAAAGGAATTCCAACCATTGCTTTAGATTATGTGTTAATCTTTTGCTGAGAAGAAATACTTTGAACTGGAACAGCCCTACATAGGATGTTAGAAAACGTATTCATCTCATATGCAAAAATAGATGTTTTACTCAGAAATTATATGCCAGTTGATTTTTTATAAGTCACATACTATTTTAACCATATTAGTGAATACCTCTTGCTTAATTAAATTAGAAAATTAATGAAAAATAAGAGACAGTGAGAGAAAGTGAGAGAGAAGAGAGAAGAGAAAGAAAAAGGAGATAGAGATTTGTACTGAATAACTCTTTTTCTACCTCCAGAGACATATTCTTACAT